>NC_140558.1:30126807-30321807 GCF_057381845.1 Rhamphochromis longiceps
CCTTGTTACCATTGTTTTCCTATAAGAATTCCCACAGTATGTGATAATCAGATCAATTATTGGGTGCTTACCTCACCAAAAAAAAAAAAAAAAACAACAACTAAAAAAGCACATTGCAAAGACATCAAAGAGTCTGCAGCAACACAAATAGGATCCCAGGGCTTACTGCTTTCATGTCATAGTTTTACTATGAAAAGGCATTCCTAGAACAAAGAGAAAAGGAACACCAAGAAAGGAAGTGACCTGAGCTTATCTGGGAAGAATCATGTAATTCTATGTCCAAGTCACGTACTTGCTTTTCCATATTTTCCACCACAGACAGCACGTTTGCTGAGAGTGTGGGATCCAGCTGCCTGAGTGCGGCCCGTCTGAGTGCCTATCTCCCCCAGAGTAGCCACGACTCAGCCAATTACAGCAACAATCAGTTGGAAAACAACCAGGCGGCTGCTGCCAAGATGGCCAACCTCCAGCTCAATAACTACACTCAGCTCATCCCCTGCTGCTCCTCCACCTCTTCCTCCTCCACATCATCCTCATCTGCTTCCACTGGATTCATTGTCCCAAGGGTGGTCCGGGGTCTCTCTTCTCCTCTGGACAATGATTTGCACTTTCACCTCATCCGTGGCTCTGATGTAATACTCTCTGCAGACCGTTCAGCTGCTTGCATTCATTTTCTGGACAGCAGTCGGACTCTGGTGTTCACTGACAGGCCCTTTCACGTGGGTGAGACTTTGTACGTGGAGGTTGGCCACCTGGGCCTGCCATACTTTGGGGCGTTGTCATTTGGTTTAACATCCTGCGACCCAGCTAATCTACATGCTGGGGACCTTCCAGCAGACCCTGAAGTTCTTCTGGACCGCAAAGAGTATTGGGTGGTGCACCGGGTCTTCCCGATGCCTTGCTCTGGAGACGTGCTCAGCTTCAGTCTGCTGCCCAGTGGAGAGGTGCACCACGGGGTGAACGGAGTGGGACGTGGCAGGCTGATCTGTGTGGACTCCTCTCAGGTCCTGTGGGCCTTTTTCACCCTGCATGGGGCTGTTAACAGACTCAGGATACTTGGTACGTGTATTTAAAGCAGCACACAATCAATATCAAGAATCAAACCCCGATATTTATTATTCCTTTTTCACTGTAATTCCCAATGTCCTTGAATTTTATTAAGGTAATTAGTCCAATTAGATCAGAAGGAAAACCAGAAAGAAAAACAAAAAGTACTAAATAAAAAAGTTACAGGTCTTAGGTAATATCACTGCATTACATAAAACAGATTGCAGTGTTTCGTAATGTGCCTCAATTGATGTCACTTGAGTCAGTGTCATTCAAGGCTAAGGACTACTAGCATGCAGATGAAATAAATATCTAAGGGTAAGGAGTTTGAAAGAAGTTGCCAGACCTCTGTAGCTTACTCCTCATCTCTTTGAGGCTGCCAGTTTCAGACTACATTACCATAGACTGTAGGGACTTGCCCACCACAACTTTACCAGTTTGTTTGCCAGCATGCATTTGCAGCCCTGACTTTAGCAGTACCCAGGGTTAGACGAAATACATTATTTTAGGTTAGAAGTTATCAGCTAATATTAGCAAGCTTGGTGAGCAAGGTATACGTCTATGGTATCCATATGTCTATGGATCTTAACAACAGTCACCTTAAGGCACTATTGTAAGGTAAAGACCCTACAATATTAGAGGCAGAATTCTAATAATCAGTCGGCTGTTGGCAACAGTGGGAAGGAAAAAACTCTCTTTTGACAGGAAGAACCAAGCTTAGGCAGTGGCAGCTATCTGCCATGCCTCGTTGGGGTTGAGTTGAAAAAAAAAAGACAGCATAGGGAGACAGGACTAAAAACACACTTTGGAGAGAGAAGACAAGATTTAATGACATACAGCACTGGTGTATAAACACATGGGAAGTGGAGGAGAATAGCTCCAACATCCTGAGCTTATAGCAGCATAACTAAGGGATGATTCAGAGTCACCTGATTCAGCCCAAACTCAAAGCTTTATTATAAACGAAAGCTTTAAGCCTAATCTTAAAACTGCCTGTTGCCTGAGTCCAAATTAGGAGCTGGTACCACAGGACAGGGGCCTGATAGCTGAAAATACTTTTAGAAGCTCTAGGAACCATAAATAAGCCTTCCCTCTGAGAATGAACTGGTCTATTAGGGTATCATGAGGTCTTCAACATATAATGAGGCCTGATTTTTAAAAGTTTTGTATGTAAGGGGATGAGTTTTAACTTCAGTTCTCAGTTTAGCAAGCGAAGAGAAACCAATATTGGAGAAATATGATCTCTCTTATAATGAAATATAACAATTCAGCCTTGAAGTAATGAGTGCAAGAATTAGGTTTTTCAGCATCACTCTAAGAGACGGTGTTTCTAATTTTAGAGATATTGTGCATTTGAATGAAAGCAGTCATTTTATTTGTTTAATGCGCACGCAGAAGGACAAAGATGGACTTAATTTTGTCTGAATCTAGGAGAAGAAAATTACATGACATCCAGCCCTTTACGTATTTAAAATGCGCCTGTTGATTAACTAATTTCTTTGATTCGTCATCTGACGTCACACATAAATAAAACCAGGTATCGTCCATTAAGCAAAGAAAATATATACCATATATTCTAATAATATTGCCTCAAGGAAGCACTCATAACATAAAAAGTAGTGGTCCCAGCACACAACCCTGTGGAACTCCATAATTACCTTTGAAGTCTTGTTCACATGCACAAATAACTCCACAGCTGGGCATATTGTCAGTGAGGAATTTGCATTAAAACTGTGTCACAAAACATCAACAGCAACTCCAAAAAATGGTTAAGGCCTCCATTTACAAGTGCAGTGTAGCAGATAGCCACCTGCTAAGCTTGTCAGTTTTATATTAGCTGCTACTAGCAAAAGACACATCTATTGTAATCAAAGACAAGAAGACTCTTTGGTACACTCTAGCTTTGAATTACTTTACCTAAGAATTTTTGGTCTGATTCTTTTATAAACTTGTTTACATTGTGTTTAAAAAAACTGCATTAAAGAGAAGGCACAAAAATAACTGAGATATCATGTGATCAAAATTCCTCTTGTTCAGTCATGACTGAGAAGTTGCCTGTTGTTTTCCCACTCAGTAAATAGGTTACGCCTTTAGCCTGGGCATGTGTCATTTCCCGTGTTTTGTTTTTTTGTAAGCGTATTCATTTGGCCTGAGTGGATTTCCAGCTAATCCCCCAACAGCATGCCCTTACTTGTTTCACTGACTCTCAATGTTTAAAGTTTAAAAAGGAAACAACTTTTAAAGTCACATGTCTCTTGAAACAAGCAGACTAATGAACAAATCCATGCAGAGAGGGAAGTGAATCTAAGTCTATAGTTCCTGCCCTATAATCTCCAAACAAAATGAGTGTGGGAGAGTAAAAAAAAACAAACTATGTGATACCTTCTTCTGTGCACAGTGATACTGTCTGTGGCATGCAGTTCTGTATATGTGGAGACAAGCTTATGTAATGTACAGAACAAGAGTGACATCAATCTTCATATTCATCTCTTTGACACAAAACAAATGAGCATATTTCCGTAAAATGTTTTGCTTTAGTACTAAAATAATGAAAGTCTATTCTACCCCCTACAATTCATTTTTTCCCAGGCTGAAGGAATTTGAGGGCATTTGAATAGTTTACGTCTATGTGAGCTTGTTCAGCCTTGAGCTGTGACCTCTCTTTCCTAGTCTCATTTTTAACGGTTTCTGATCCCCCGATTTTCTCCTAAAAGAAAAAGTAAAATCAGTCCACAAAGGACACGTGCATATCTAATCTGACTGGTTAGACATGGTCAGAATAAATCCCAAATCTCTAGTGTTACTGTCAAACATTTCAAGGGCACATTGCCCCAGAACATACCAGCTACACAGCTCACCTTTAAAAGCCACTACATTATATGGAGTTTGTTCATGTGTATTTATATTTGCGACACAGGAACATTGCAGTCCAGTCCTCCTTCTACATCCCCCACCACTTCACAGAGCAGCAGCCCAGATGACAGTGACTCAGACCTGGCATTCAGTGTCAACAGATCCTCCTCTGCCTCTGAATCCTCTCTGGGTAAGTTGCCAAATGTTGACAACATACCCAAGGCTACAATGTATATAGAAACCCTCTCAAGATCACTGTAATAAGGGTTTGTGTGGGTTCTTGTATTATGTATGACCAACAATCAGTTGATTAAGCCCCAGTAAACTCTGCTGCTGTATTAAGCATTGATAATTTAGCAAATATTTTGGTCTCAGATTAAGACTGGCTCATAAATTAAAAAGGCATGTAAAAGTAGACATAAAACTAACTCATTCACAAATGAATAAAAGTAGTAGTAGTGCTGATCTGAACCTGGAATTTTCTTCCTATAACAACATGACCTAAAGGTATCTGTCTGCATGCACCCATGTCTGCTCTTTTTTAAAATACCCACATATGTTTTCTTGCTTTTTTCTCCAGTGACTGCTCCCAGCTCGCCTCTCAGTCCTCCCACCTCTCCGGCTCTCACTGCCTCAGAACTGCCCTCTGCAGGAAAAAACGGAGAATGCACCGTTTGCTTTGACCAAGAGGTCGACACAGTTATCTACACCTGCGGACATATGTGCCTGTGCAACGACTGCGGGCTCAAGTTGAAAAGACAGATTAATGCCTGCTGTCCGATATGCCGGAGGCCTATCAAAGATGTTATCAAAACATATCGGCCGTGATGGCTCAAAAGTTCAAACAGGTGAGGTGACTTCCGCTGTGGGATACCACCTGTTGCTCCTTCTCAGGCTTTGCTGTACACGTGTACATGGATCTTGATCTCAACTGGAGATTAGCCACACTAGGACATAACTGTGCCTATCAGATTTTATATCTTGAGACAGACTGAACTGTGTTGAGGCTCATTTTTAATACACAGTATCCATACATGAGCACCTGGGTTCTGGCTATGAAAGAAGAGATGAAACCCGTGCTCCCGTTTTGTATTTCCCATGTGATGTCACATCTATTCGTTGAGCAGAAAAAGCCTCTCCTGAATTTCTCGTTTGTCATCGTCATCGTCCTAGAATTATGTGTGCTTTAGCAGAATATGCGGACCATCGTCTATGACTTCTAGTGCCTTAGATTTTTGTCACATAATGTGTCCAAGTAATTATACTAACAATCCTAGCCATATTTCCAATGTACAGTACTAAAAGTTTGTGGTGGGAAAGGGCACAGAATTTATGCAATAAAAGTTGTAGTAGTAGGTAGAAAGAAGGTTCTAGTATATATGAGTGTGTTGGATTTGAATGTTTGAAAAGTGTAATAGAAAGGACCCGGCTTTGCACAACGTGAGATTAATAAAATGATTTAAGTGTGTTTAAGTGTGTCGCCTTTCTTATTAACACTTATACAGAACTTTAAAAAGCACCCATCATCTGATGAGGTTGTGTAATCAGAGTTCAGTTTGTAGAAATGTAGTTTTGTATAGCATTACATTATACTTTTTATTGTTTAATATTGCAGAAACGTTTATAGTATATAGAAATTTTTATGATTTTACAAATTGTTGTACAAAAGGTCTTGAGACACCCCTAATTTCTTTATATTTTGCTAGGAAAATGGGAAGTAGGTGCAGTCATTTATTGCTATAAATCTATTGATTTAAACATGCATGGCAACACAGTACAGAAGGCAAAAACAGAGCTTGTACAGTTCTAACAGGCTTGAAAGTTATTATTTGGTGTGACAACCTTTATTCTTTAACCCAGTCTAAACTCTTAGACAAGCTTTCTTGTAATTTCTCTGAGTAGTCTTCATTCCATCAGACCTGTTGCCACCGATATCAGTCCAGTTCTTGTAAACTTGGCATACCTCACCCCTTTCTCCCTGTTTCTCTTCCTTGTGAATGGTTTCTTGACAGCCACCCTTCCACTGTGACCATTTCTGATGAGGCTTCAGTGAACAGTAGATGGATTACTTGGATGGGTCAGCTGGATCTCGCAGGTCCAGCAAATCCAGGCCTTTGCTGGATTTTGCTGTTTTCTTAAAGTCATGACTTTCAGATACTGTTCATCTGCGTAGTTTTTATGTCCGTCACTTCTACTTGTACAGTTTCCTCCAAGTTTTTTTTAATGACATACTGGACACAATGCAGAGATTTGGGAAACACCTTGTTGGTGTAAAAGTACAGTTTTATGTCTGTCAAACTGTCTTTGGCAGTTTTTGTACCTTCAACTAAACAAATTGGAACAAACTGTGTTTTTTGCGACAGACTGTTAACAACAAAGTGCCTGTAAAGCTATCTATCTATCTATCCTGTCCCATCTAGGGTACACCCTGAACAGATCGCTAGGGCCAACCATTCACACTTATAAACAATTTAGAATTAACCTAACCGCGCTCACCGCATGTCTTGGTAGGAAGCCAGAACCCACGTAAACGCAAAAGCATGCACACTCCACACAGAAAGGCCCAGGCCAGATGGTGGATATGAACCCAGGACATAGTGCTAACCACTGCTCTACCGTGCTGCCAAAGGCCAAATTATATTATTTAAAATTGGTTCTTTGAGTGACACAACACTGGTTCATCCATTGAGTTTATTTCATCTTTTTTCATGACTGATCCACAGGTCAGTGTGTGGTGCCTTAAGAAACCAAACCAAACATTCCTCTGAAATGGTCAGGTAGAAGGACTGGACAGAAAACGAGCGAAAAAGGAACCAAAGAAAAACTTTGAAAAACTTCAGAAAGCCTGGAGAACAGCACATGTGTAATGCTGTGGTTATACTGTGGACATGACATCAGTGAGATGCTAATTACTCTCCAGCTCTGTCATGGGTATATAAATATGAACCTTGTTGGTAAGTGGTTAGCCAGAAGCTCATAGTTTAAAAATCACAAGTTTATGGGTTTATGGTTGTGGGTTTGTTTTGGAGTGGCTGAAAATCAAATGCTGTAAGTTGGGCCAAATGTTCATGATTTTCTCAGAAGTTGCCAGAGAATGTAGTTACAGTCAAGCAGCTCACATCAAATAAAAGCTAATGTTGCTGCAACTATATGTTAACCAGTGATCAAACCAGACAGAGAAGCTATGGTTAGGGTATATTCAAAGTATAAAGGCATTTTAGAATACACAAAATATCTACATTTATAGATAGATAGATAATATGAAACAAGATATATGGAAATAACAATAACTTTAAATATATTTATATATTAGATTCCTCAAAGTAGCCACCCTTTGCTTTGTTGACAGTGGTGGAAACCCTCGGCCTTCTCTCAATGAGCTTCATTATGTAGTCACCTGAAATGGTTTTCACTTCACAGGTGTGCCTTGTCAGGGTTCATTTGTGGAATTTCTTGCCTCCTTAATGGGGTTGGGACCATCAGCTGTGTTGTGCAGAAGTCAGGTTGGTACACAGCTCACAGCCCTATTTGACAATTGTAGGATTTATTTTATGGCATGAACCAAACAGCTAAGTAAAGAGAAACGACAGTCCATCATTACTTTAAGAAGTGAAGGTTGGTCAGCCTGGAAAATTGCTAAAACTTTGACTGTGTCCACAAGTGCAGTTGAAAAAACCATCAAGAACTATGCTGAAATGTGCTCACATGAGGACGGCCCAGGAAAGGAAGACCAAGACACTCTTTGTTTTGTTTTTGTAGCCATTTCTCCTGTTGCTGGGTTTTAAAAAGTGGGGGTTTTAATTTTTGTGAACAAGACCTTCTCATGACTCATCGAGTGATGCCACTGATCAGCCAATCGGTGGCATGCAGTCTGATGATGTCACACTTTAGTACCTGCCCATATCACTTAGAACCGAGCAGCGGTGAGCAGGTACTAAAAAACTTTCTTGGTACTAGTAGGGTGACTAACGGTCCTCTTTTTTTTTTTGCACTTCTTGACTTGTAAAAGCCTATATGACATTTTTTATTTCACCATTCATTAACCGCACAGAGAAGATGTCGTTTAAATGTGTTTAACTGTTTGTTTAAAGAAAACTTTAAGTTCTTCATGACTGGGCCAAGTGTCCTCTTTTTTTGGAAATCAAATTTGGTCACCCTAAGTTCTAGGTACTATAACCTAAAGGAAAACCCTAAAAACTGTGGTGAATGGTGCCAAGTCGACCTGAGTCGGTACTAATGGAAAAGAGGCTAAGGAGTCACCTCTGCTGCTAAGGATTAATTCATCACCAACCTCAGAAATCGCAAGTTAACAGCACCTCAGATTAGAGCCCAGATAAATGTCACACAGAGTTCCAGTAGCAGACACATCTATTTGGCCTTTATGGTCAAATAGCTACTAAGAAACCACTACTAAGGAAAAGCAACAAGCAGAAGAGATTTGTTTGGTCCAAGAAACACAAAGAATGGATATTAAACCAGTGGAAATCTGAGCTTTGGTCTGATGAACCCAGATTTGAGATCTTTGGTTCCTCCTGGCGTATCTTTGTGTGACGCAGAAAAGGTGAACGGATGGTCTCTACATGCATGGTTCCCACAGTGAAGCGTGGAGGAGGAGGTGTAAGGGTGTGGGGGTGCTTTGCTGGCGACACTGTTGGGGATTTATTCAAAATTGAAGGCACAGTGAACCAGCATGGCTACCACATCATGCTGCAGCGACATGCCATCCCATCTCATATACTTGGACCATCATTTATTTTTCATCAGGACAATGACCCCCCAACGTGTGTGTGTGTGTGTGTGTGTGTGTGTGTGTGTGTGTGTGTGTGTGTGTGTGTGTGTGTGTGTGTGTGGAGAGAAAGAGAGACTGTAAAGAGGTATTTGTCTTTTTAAAGCCTGGCCTCTCTTAATGGTAGTGGGAGCCTTTTATTCCAGGCTGAATTTTGGCTTCCTCCTCTATAATGAATGACACTGTAGAATATTAAAATATGTGATGACTTTTACAGTCAAGCAAAACAGACTACCAAAAACTTGCTTTGATCAGACCTGCTGCAGAGCCTGAAGCGTTTTTGGGGATGAAAACAAGTCTGACTCCTGAAAGTCCACAGTGTCAGCTTCTCTGACTTTTATTTGGGGAGTTGATGCCAATATTATTTTGTGTGTCACATTGGCTCCATGGTGCATATTATAGTCACATTCCCTCTCTTTACCCCCCGCAGACCTGACATTTTTATTACATTTTACCTGACCCTACAGCCACTCTCTTATTCTTCCACTTTCAACTGCTTTTTTAGGGGTCATCATAGATCATCTGCCTTAATCTCATCCTATTTCCAGCATCCTCCTCTGACTCATCAACACTCCGGATGTCTTCCTTCTCTACATACAGGAGTCTTCTCTTTGGCCTTCATGTCCTCCTGGCTGGAAGCTCCATATTTAATGTCAATATTATGTCTCTCAAACTTTGCCTCCAACTGCCCTAGACCTGACCTGTCCCTATGATGTACTCATTTCTAATCTTGTCCATTAGAGGAGGGCGGATTGATAGTATCAATACCAAAGCTGGTACTGGCATGATAGACTTGATAGTTTCTTTCTATCCTCTAGGTTTGGTATCCAAAGTCCTTTAGAGACAGGTACATTTCCAGGTCTCAAAAAAAAGTCCAAAAAAAGACAGTTTAAAAATACACAAAAAGCAGAACGGTGTGTTTTGTTGTGTTAGCTAATTATTGTGGAAAGTAACATTACAGTTATTTAGTGGTCATTAAAACGTGTTCAGAATTGATGAATCGTCATTAATTTGCAAATAAAAAATGATTATTCATCTCTTAAGTCATGACACATGCTGTCCCCTACATGAGCTGCCTTTATAAGTCAAAAGAATCTGTAGTGTTATGAGCAATACTGGCCCTGTATTTACTTGCTATCTGATTGATATCATAATTTGCAGTATGGCACAGCACTAATAACCCCTTCCAATAAAAACCTTAACATCATCAACTCTGCCACCTCCAGCTCCTCTTTTTCATCACAGCAGGTCTCAGTAAAGTCTTGTAAACCTTCCCTATCGCTCTTGCTGTTCCAGATCACCCCTGACACTTGTTTCCACCTACTCCACCCTGCCTACACTCTCTTCTTCACCTCTCTTGTGCACTGTCTCTAAGTGCAGCAAATATTTAAGTGACCACTGGAGAACATGTTTTTCTTTCTTTCACTTTTAGGGCAATTTTTTCTGCAGTCACACAGATATAGTTCAGGCTTATAACTCAGAGTCTCCATACTGAGACATCATTGTTAATTTCAGCAGCATCATATTGGGAGCTTCTCACGTCAGTGCAAGTGAGACACAAAGCCTCTATGTTTAGGAATTTGAAATACTTTCAGCTATGAATCCTAGATTTATTCACATCTATGGATATAAAGCATTATTAAAATGTTGTCATAAAAGTGGGTAGTATAAATCCCTCCACTGAGTCTGCATTTTTGGTCTGTTTCTTTTAAGTAAATGCTTCACAGTTGGCTTAAAAGCATCACCATTCATACCCGCAACATTCACGCTGATGCAAACTGTCAGTTCAGAAGTACTTTCAGTCTGCCGCTGCATCAAGCTGACACATTCAGTTCAGTGCAAAACTAGCCAGTACAGGCATTGCACAGAAGGTTGATGGTTCAGTAGTGGATATTGGATATACGCTCCAGTTGGACTGAGAAAGAGGCCTCGGCCTTACTGAGATTGCAATGTTTCCAAGTGCACCTTGGGTCCAATCTTGTCCCCATCCACCCCAAGTGGAAACTCCTTTTGTGTTACTGACTCAGATGCTGAACACCTCATCTGCTTGTCGCTTCAGGAATTTCACTTATAGGAAAGGGTTTAAAAAAGACTGACAATCTGTTCAACCCTTACTGACTGACATTTCTCAGGTGTGGAGATGCTGTGATTTTATATCTGCGTAGATCTCTCTCGCCTTCTCGCTGAGAGTGTGTGGGTGTTTGTGTGTCTGATGCTGAAGCAGGTGGGGCGCTGTGATTGTTCCATTTTGAAGAGCTAGCTGCCTGTGGATTGAAGAAATGTAGGACAGCAGCCTTTTTAACTCAAGCTGACTTCCACCGCAGCCCCTCTCCTCATCCCTGCCACTCCCACCATTAAGCCAGCAGTTAGTTGAGTTCACTGTCATGAGAGATTTTCTGTCACGAGCAGGGAAACTATGCAAAATGTGGATTTGATTGGTAGTCGAGACTTTAGCTTTGTGTAGCAGTACACTGTAAATACGGAGCATCTCATAGTGGTTTAGCAGAGGTGAGAAGTTTTTTTTGGTTGAGGAACTTGGCTTATAAAGTTTTTTTGTTTGTTTGTTGTCCTTTTACTGTTCAGTAGGTTTGTAGCTGCTGAGTGAACTTTTGTGCTGTTTTGGGCATTGCTCATAAATCCATCACTTTGAACTCTGATTCGCATCTGGCAGCAGATTGGGGACATGTGCGGCGAGTCACACAGCATTTTATATGAGCTATACGGTTTTCCCCAGGCCAGTCACGTAGCAATGACATATCTGAGGTCTTTTTTTCGATATGGTTTTGAGAAGGAAGCGACACACCTTGAATAAGAATGAGCTGAGGAGAGTGAGGGGAGCTCCACAGCCAAAAGCTACTGATTAGTTTAATTATAATCTTGAGGTGGGACAGACTGTTCTGTGATAAAAACATTTGGTGCTGCAGGTCTCTGTGTGTGCATGAACTAAATGCCTCTGCTACTGGTTTTGTAGAGGACCAATAGCGGTGACAGAATTTGTAAGGGGGCTTCCAGTGCTTAGTTAGGCAGTAAAATGCATCAGCGTAAACAATAACACAGGTTTAAAAGCAAAATAATACAATGCAAATATGAAAAACATGACATCATGTATATTTCCTTAGCTGGAAAAAACAAGAAGAGTTGCCATTGTGTGGTCAGCGTATGGTCAGGACAGAGCTCAGCCTCAGCTGCTCAAACCTCCACTCTGCACCCTCTGGCATCCTGTGATCACCTCATGCGTACAGACACACTGATCGCAAACTGCACCCGTTCTCTCCACATCTAAAGGGACACAAATTCAAGTGCACTGCAGGGGAAATGTGACCAAATGTGAGACTTTGTATACATTATATATATTCATTCCACTTTTATGATACTCTTCAGAACATTCTATAGAGCTCTTAGACTATAACATAGGTAGGCTACGTCAATGCACAAATGGATGTCACAAATCGATTTGGGCAACTAAGGGCTGCATGCATATATATATATATATATATATATATATATATATATATATATATATATATATATATATATATATATATATATATATATATATATATGTATATATATAATGAAATCATTAGCTTCTGTTTCTCTGTATGCATCTGACTGTAAGAATGTCTTCTGGACACATGAAGGCGCCATTTCCATGCACATGGATGTTCTCTCGATCCTCTGGATGCTCTCAAAATAAAGGCTCTTACAAATCATGTGTCACATTGGCTCCACGATGAATATGCTAGTCACAGTTCCTCGTGTTTTCAGATTAGAAAATAAGCAGCACTTCCCTGGCCACGATTCTCCACAGCCCGCGTCTCCATTTGGATCACACGAGTTGTTATTCAGCAAGAATGGCACACCACAGCGGTTAAGGAGGCAGAGTATATTTATAGATTTTGAAACAGACCCCAGTCTTTATTCTGGCAGCTTTTTTATTTTTATTTTTTTTAAGTGGTGAGCTTCAGTATTTAAGTTGAACGCAGGTTGTGTTGCTCACAGTGCTCTCAGAGCCATCAGACTCCGTGTTGCTCTGTGCGCGCACGCTTTTGCATCCTCGGATTTCCATTACGCACGGGACAGCGCTCACATGCCTCCTGGAAGAGCTACCCTGTCAGATTGGAGCGGCGCGCAGCAGGAGCCTGTGTGACTGACCGCACTCAGAGCCGCCGTGAAACTCGAGCTTTCCCAACCTTTCTCACCTCATACTTCCCCTAGGATGGGCAAAGCGTGTGACTATTCTAAAGATCATGTCAGGACTCGCGTCCTCTGAGCCTCCTAGTATTCCACAGTCAGAGGAGTGTGGTTTCATGCGCAAATAAGTTCAAGACTCCCTCCCGTGAAGTCATTTTGCCTTTTTGGTTTGTGCTTCTTCTTCTTCTTCTTAATTTCAAATTTTCATCTGAACACTTGTAAGCCCACCATGGCAGCTGCATCCTGAGGAGGTGGTGGAGGAGATGGATGTAGAGGAGAAGGATGTGAACGGTTCGAGCTGTTTGCGGAATGAGAGCGACTGCGGGCTGAGCGCTACCTCGGCTGGAGTGTCCACTGCGCTGGCCAGCGTGCTGATCTTCACCATCGTGGTAGACATCCTGGGAAACGTCCTCGTCATCCTGTCCGTGTACAGGAACAAAAAGCTACGGAACCCAGGTGAGACGCACAGAGGATTGCAGGAAGTTATTCCTTATATTGATGCTAACTATTCAAAATAAAAGAACCCGTGTGAAAGGAAAAGATGATATGCAGAGATATTCTCATGATTTGCTCCCACTTTTTTCTTGGATGACAAATAATAGTCTCTTGTTAGTAAATGTTGGCAGTCATTACTAGTTTGTCGTGTCTCTCTGTAAATAAACTTGTAAAAGCTGTATAGTAGCCAATATTGTGTGGCATAGAAACACATGAGCAGTAATCGACCCACCTCCTCAGCCACAGGACAGACTGAGCAGTAAAGATCCTGAAACCCTACAGAGTTTATGGCATGAGAGGCAGCTGTGCAACAGATGCGTGGACACAGGAGCCTATTTTGCTTTGATTGACCGGATCTCGTGATTTTTTTTCCCTACTAAAAATTTAAAAAAAGTGCAGAATAGAACATCGAGATGTCCTGCAGAGGCTGACTACATATCAGAGAGCAACGCACGCGGTGCATCTGATACTCTGCTGTTTTTGAACTTAAAGGTCTGGAGGAGAAAGCAGCGTGCACCCAGGCAATTATACCCAGCAGCTCCGCGGCTCAAAGTAAAGCGAAGGACGCCCTCTGAGCCCGAGCGAAAAAACACAGTAAACCTTGCGATCACAACAAAATGCTAATGGAGCATGCTAATGAGGCAGCGGGATTAGGTCAGTGTTGGGGATAACAAGGCTTTAATTACAATTTCAAATACATTACATAACATACCCGTTTTACAGCAGCCCAAAGCCATTTTGGCAAGAAGTTGAGGATCCCAGAGAATAATTTGATTATCTGCTTGGCAAAGACAAATAAATAAATAATGGCACAGTCCACTGATCTCAAACAACAGGCCAGGACTAAATGGCCTGTTCAAGAGTCCACCTTGGGCTGGTGGACCATGCGCACTGCACTGATTACAGACCTCGCGCCGGTGTTCCCCTGCTCTAATTGGGCTTGCTGACATATCTAGTCACACGCGAGTCCTCCCCACAGTTGTGCTGCTCGGTTTGTTCGCATGTATGAATAGAAACCTGAAACTCCAGTGGAAGCTCAGAGCCCATCCTGCTATCGCTTTGCTTTTTTTTTTCCCACGTGTGTCCTTAAGTGACTGAAATTGTTGCTGCCGTTAGCCTATCAACAATCTCCTCTCTGTTCTTAACAAGCTATTTATAGGTTTGACTCGCTTTGTATGAATGTTTAATTGTACAGTTTCCAAAAGGGAAGCATGGATACAGCTAAAGAACAGCTGTAGCTTTATACACGGGCCCCTTCTTGTTTGCTTGTTTGCGCAGGGCCTGCATATACGATTTCATGCAGCGTCACTCTTTAGGCCTCGCAAGGAGTCTAAGTTTAAGGTTTACATACATATATAAAAGCACGCACTCAGATATAGATGTGTCAGGCGGGGTGCTGAAAACATCCTATCTCTCCATTACACATTATTCAGACAGCTGGTTCGCTTCCTCACACAGCAGCAGCAGGACCTTTCCGCTCTGTTTCATTTCAACACACTCGCTTTGCACGCTTCCTCGATATACCCCCCCCCCCCCCCCCCCCCACACACACACACACACACACACACACTCTCCACCATTTAACCCCTCAACACACACCCAAAAACAAAAAACAAACAGTCATGTACATGGAAGCACGAGGTTCACATTCTAAGTGCTGAAACATCTTGGGGGCGAGATCTGGTACCTTATGTCTCATTTGTATCAGGTTTCCAGGGGGTCTTTCAAAGTGCGCAAATGTAACAGGGCGTATCCACCAGATCCTCAAAGTGTACAGCATGGCACTTATAGGACTGCCAATGGGGTGTTAACACTACGCTTCTCCACTGGGGGTTAACCATACTAAAAATACACTCACAAAATGCTTTCGGGAGAGAGAAAGAGTAGTGCGGCACAGACAGAAAGAGAGAGAGCGAGAGCGAGAGAGAAAGAGGGTTGGAAAAAGAAAAGGATGAGAGGGAAGTAGATGGAGGAAGAGATCCCACGCTGCGCATGCGCGTGTAGTTTGCGCCCTGCCGTGCCGTGCGAACTCTAGGTCGTGTGTGTGTGTGTGTGTGTGTGTTGGGGGGGGGGGGGGGTAGTGAGAGTTGAAGATGGACTTGAGTTTTTGTTAAATCATGCATTGCACCCTCCTCAGCTGCTCCACAGTCATGAATAAAACCTACACTGTAAAAAAGGGCAGTGAAATTGACATAAAAACCATGTAAAACCCCTACAGAAATGTATAGTAAACCCCAAAACACAACTTTCCTGTTTCGATCACAGTGAATTATTGTAAACCTTTAAACAGAATGTTCCTGTTATATTTACAACATGAATGTGTGATTATAATCAAATTTATTGGTTAAAACTACAAATACTGTGAATAAAAACAGTGAAACACCGTAATACTCATAACCAAACAATCATGTTAATTTGACATGCAAATACTGTAAAAATCACAGTTTTAGTCAGTTTTTCTTAAAAACACATGACGTATATGTAAGTCACTTTACAACTGCATGGATGTACTGGGCCTACTTTTAACATGATTCATGAAATGATGCAAAGTCATGGATTGGACTAATAAAAATGTTTTCACAGAAGATGTCATTGTGAACCTGAGAGGTTGCCTCTCCATTTATAGGCTATATAAAAATATACAATTAAAATTGTTTACATCATGTTTTTTTCTTAAATCATTTGCAGCCTATTGTAGGGTAACCAATAAGAAATTATTATTTAACGACTAAGTAATGCTTCTGTCATAATGCTTGTATTCTTTATGTTTCTTTTAATTGCAATGTGATACTTAGACTAGAATACTTTTTTGGGTTAGGTCAGCAATGTCTCATTATTAAAGGCTAAACAAACTTACAGTGCCTCCCATAGGATCTCTATGGTGCCTCATCTCCACAGAGCTGTAAGCTACTTCAGGCCACTCACAGTTGCACTGAGCGCGCCTAATTTTGAATGTGCATCTGAAGCTCGTCTCTGATTGGATAATGACGTGAGGGCGGGAGGAGAAGAGCGCCTAGTTCACGACTATAGCTAACGAGCCAGCACGAGAGAGAAGACGGGAGAAGAAAACATCGAACTTTCAGCAACTACGTTGTTAGGACAAATTACAAACATACGATTTCAAGTGTTTTTTGAGGATCTGTGTTTGTTCGTCAGAAAGTCTGCACGGTAAGTTCAATATCTTGGCGACGTTTTTTCGAGATAAAAGCACCAGTTGATATTTAGACCAAGGCTCATAACCTAGCGCTAGCATGCTAGTTCAGCTGAAAAGCACAGGCAAACTTTAGAAATACTAAAAATGATCATCTGCGTCTTTTGTAAAAAGGTATTGGTCACATTAAGAGGCTATGTACTACATTGCAGAGTGCATAAGAATGAGCCTTGTTGTATTTTTAAATGTGTTGGCGCCAATTGCAGCCAAACATTCACCACGTACTCTGCTTTCAAGGGGCATTTTTATCGTGTGCACAATGCACCTGCACTTCAAGCTACTCCTAAAGCTCTTGTTGCAGATTTAAAATGTGCAGTTTCATTATGTGCCCGCCATTTTCAAACAGTGAAAGAGCTAGTGTCTCACTTAAATGATCATATTGCAGGGGGCAGGTCTGTGTCATGTCCAGTAAGTGGTTGTAAGCATATGTTTACAAAAAAGTCATCATTTACTTCTCACATGTGTAGGAAGCATAAAGCTTGTTCCCCAGATGGTATTGATGACATGTACAAGGAATCTCGTCCTCAGCCCCCAAATGACAGTACAGAATATTCAGAAAACACACATGAAACCATGGCATCTGCTAGTTCAGCCAGTGATATGCCAGAGAAGGATAGTCATTCTTATCTCAGAAACATGTGTCTCTTTTACCTTAAACAGCTACTCAGCTACTTTGAAGAGAAGGAGGAGTCCATGCTTCTCTGTGTTGAAGATACATGTCTGGCAGATGAGGTACAACTGGAGCAAGTGCCTCTGACACCCACTATTATCATGTGTGGTAAGTCTGTTTCATAGCTCTCTCTCTCTCTCTTTTTTTTTTAAGTGCATTTTTTATAGAATGTCATGTGACTGCCGTGTTTATTGATATAACCTGTTAAATAATTTCTTCACAGGACAGTCCTGCTATTCCTCAAGAAGATACATGCTGAGTGTTGATCGGCACCTCGTCAGCACAAACATATCCTCCTTCATTTCTGCACTGTGCCTCATGTTCGGGAGCTACTACAATTTCAACATCCATTATCCATCTGAGCTGGCTTCCACTTTAGAGTTTCTTCAGAGGTGAACAAATATGGCTTTGTTATTTCTCATAACTGAGACTCTGGGATCTGGAGTCTGGCTTTGATGTGGTTCGAGTCCAGGTCTGGCTCTGAGTCTCGGTCGGCTTTGGAGCCGGTTTCAGTTGTTTTTTCTGTTTTTTGTTGTTGTTTTTTTTGTTTGTTTGGTTTTTTAAAATACATTAACAGTCTGAATCTGGGTCCAAGCCTGGCCGAGACTCAGGGCTAGACCAAGCGTCAACTGACGTCTGACTACCTATAACCTTTGCTTTGGATTTTAACAATGCTAAAGTGTGACATATCACTGCAGAAGACACTCGTGAAGGGTGCCAATACTTTTGACCATGCATTGTTCACTTCCCCACAGCATTTTGGTTATACTTTGTCTTGAACGTGGTCATGGCCATGACTGTATATATATGTATATACTTAATTTTTACTTACTTTGTATGTGTATTTTAACTGATCAATTATAAAAATGCTTAATAAACTTTTATATGATTGTTATTTTACAGGTGTTTCTTCTCCATAAACCCAGAAAAAGGAACCAAAGTAGAGAACAAAAACTCAAAGCGTCGTCTCAGTGTGAACCCTCGAGTCCTCACCCTGATTTAGGATCTCGCCGACCACGAGTGGCGCTAAGCCTAAATCTTGACTCTCTGTGGACTGTTAGTTTTACTTTGTTAATTTTGTTCCACAATGTGTACTGGAACCTTTTACTGGTCGAATGCATGAAGCCAATTCATGAAGATGTTCTTTCTTTGTAGGAATGTTCTTTATTTACATAAGAAAAGAAAAAAAACAACATGCTGCTACTGCAGTGTTTCTAGACCACATGTGTAGGTTTGTTTCACCACGTGGTTTTGCTGATGTTTTCTGACCAGGGCCATGGTTGTGGTGACAGCAGGGTGCGTGTTGCGTTGCACGGTGATTATGATCATTTTTGGCACAATATGTGTTTTTTGTTTTAAAGTCTTAACAGGTTATTTAACTTTTTCTGGTGGAGGGTCTAACAAATGCTTGTTTCATGAACATGGTTCTTGCTTTGCAGGAATGTTCCACAGCTTTTATAGCCTATATTTTGATTGAATTGTGTAGTTGCTGTGTGCCTTGCATATTGTGTTAGTTGGAAAAATGGATCCATTTGCTGTCATTTTGCTAATGTGGCTGCAAAATAAATTTCCCAAAAGTGATATTTTCCTCTCTTGTGTTTTCTCATGTGTATTTTTGCATGTTTGGGTGTAGGCGTAGCAGTAAGAAATTTGCTGGGTTATGGTTAAAATTTTACATTAAAACATATAATATTCAGCATAGATTTTATGTATAATTTACAGAGCAGCTCCATTTAATATGCACAGTTTCACCGTAGTTCTACCATTTTAAATTAGTTCTTTGTACGATATTTCCCTGTTAATTTTGCAGTTTATGGATCCACAAAAAGCATTTATTACTTGTAAAAGATACAGGAAATAGTGTATTTATATATCACATCTATGTGTGAAATTAACTTCTTTTTCCTGTAGATTTAACAGTTTTAATCTGAGATTCATTCACTGTAAATCAATTTACAAGTTGCATCTGTAAAGCGTTTTTACAGGAAGTCCCTGGTAACCCCAGCTGCCAGGGTTTTCCTGTAAAAACAGCACGTTTTTTTTTTTTACAGTGTAGACACTTCAGCGTCCACAGGAGTAGGGGTGGGTGGGTTTAATTGAGTCAGTGGACTTGAGTGACTCAAACCAGAACCCAATTCAAATTGACAGCACAGATCCACGGAGAATATCACTTAGCACGCTCCATTAAACATGCCCCCCGAGCAGATGATATTAAGTTTTCCAGCATGGTCGTGGGGCATTGTTAGATTATTTTAATCATCTTGCTAAGCCACACCTGGAAATGTAATCTCATATTTGCAGCTCATCCATCTCGGACAGGAAGAGGCTTCTTTAAAATGACCACTTTTCACCCTACCTTGAAATCCTGTTGCACTGGACGATGTTTGTGTACCAGTGATCCTCTTTTATGCCCTTTTCAACTCCAGGCTGCTGCGTTTTTTCCTATCTCAGACATACGGCCTGTGATTGGTAGATGGGCTCTGGCGATGATGATGATGATGATGATGATGGTTTTGACCAGGCTCATAGCGGGCTGTATCACCAAAAGGCAGCTCATGTCAGTTTAATGTTAAGTTTCATTCTGGGGCCTCTCTGGCCAGAAAAGCCTCACGAAAACGAGGTCACGAAGTCGCCACTACTAATTCATCAGCGCCCGTGTCCTTGCCAAAAGGTTATTCTTGCTTATTTATGATTACGACTTACTAAGTTGAATGCAATTATATTCGGGGTATGCTCTGGCAGTAATAAGCCTTGCGTTGCTGACGTTCAGATGGATTCAGGCACTGCCAAACCCTTCTGCATGTCTTGGTGAATTCCTCAGAAGGTGTATAAATATAGTCGGGTGAATTAAAGCTTAGTAAATCAAGTTTCCAGTATGAGCAGTGAGAGTGATGGGGTACAGATGGTGGATTTGAAATAGGAACACGCACCCCAGAGATTCACATGCGTAGCAGTGAGATTGAAAACCAAATCGACCGGCAGCCCTTTTTTGTTTTGTCTTGCGGTTTGTTTGCTTGCGTTTGCCCGCATCTTCATAATGTAACTCTGTATTGCTCCAGCTTCACCCCCCCCCCCCCCGACACATACACACACTCTCTTTTTTAAAAAAAAAATATATATATATATATTGTTTTATTTCCCACGTTGTTTTACTACTCTGAACCGCCAGGTTGGAACGAAGCGATGACAAATATCCAGTTTCTCTCTGACACTGTGCCCTGTGATGCGCTGTTTCAATTTATGTTTCATTCACCAGAAAAATATGACAGAGTCTCACACTGGGGAAATTCACTGGGCGGTTGCGCGGCTTTCTCGGGACAGAAGTCTCAGTTAATCTGATGCAACATTTCGCTTGTTTCACAAGTTTTTTGTGCGCGCATAGTGCAAAATCAGATCACTGCAGAGCGAGCGGTGTAGGACAAGTCGAAGGCTGCGTGTCAGCTGTCCCTAATGGCCTGTAACCAATTAGCATTCAGGTTAAGGTCTATTCAACACTTGGTAATTATAGCTCCCAAAGACGTCGACTCCGTTCTCGTATCCGTGTGTGAACATCTCTGTTTGACAGAGCGGTCTTGAGTGCTGTGAGTTTGGGTGTCATGAGCATCATCGCCGGCCAAGTCGGTTAATTAAACCGAGGTAGAGAGGTAATGGTTCGTCCAGGGTTTGAATAATCGATGCCAACAAAACAGAGACAGTCATCTGGCCGCTCCACAGCGATCCTCTCAACGGTGTTTTAGCACTTACCTCATCCTCCTGATGATAAGCGAGTAAGAGGGTTCAGCCAGAGTGAGCTGGCCGGACCGTGCCCCGTCCAGCCGGCGCGCACACACACACACACACACACACACACACACACACACACACACACACACACACACACACACACACACACACACACGGAGGAGCCATGTCAACGAGGAATCAAACCTCTGCACAATGACAAGAGCACAGAGCGAGCACTGGGAGCATCACAAATGCAATCTGACAGATTTGCCCACTGAGCTGACTCAAGGATGAAGAACAAATGCGTTTTATTTTTGTCCCAGCAGGCTTGAGCGACGGCTGGTGCCGTTTTAGTGACTTGGAAAATTGACTTGTCTGTAAAAACTCCAGATCGGCGGGAAATGGTGAACTCAACCATCTGATTTTCTTCTTCATGAAACTTTAAATATTCTGTGCCCCTGTTTGTTTTGTCTGCTTCGTTAGCACACCGTTTGAATAAAGTTCCAGGAGTGAAATGAAATTAGACCGGTTGCTAAACAACATAACGCAGCCATGTTGGCGTGCAGAGATTACAACAGGACCTGAATGCGGATTGATGGCCACATATGTTTCAAATCCACTTCCAGCGCTGTTGTTTCAGCTGTTGCCTGAGCAAGCAAGAGCTTTGCTCCTTTTACATTCTGGCTTCATAAGTTGTCACTCAGCATTTTAACATACACTAAAGCGCTTAATCTCTAAAAAAGATGGACCAACTCGATCTATTGGCTGCAAAACAACAGCTTTATGTTGTCCTTAACATATTGCACATTTACTCTAACCTCACACAAGGTTAATCCCTATTTTGCAAAACCAACACAATTGCGTTATGGCGCCAGCGTATCTTGTTCTTATCTGTCTTCTTATCTGACTTTACAATTTGATTTATTGTTTTATTCTTCCCCACCCAGAACAGCTGCACTGTAACAACATCACATGTCATTTTCTATAACTCATTTCATCTGAGGAGATCCAGTGTCACACCAGAATCAGCTCTGACCTCGGGAGGATGGGGGCTTGTTTGGATATAATCGGACCCCGAAACCACCCGCGTCCTTGTTGATATGTACTTTAACTGCGTTCTAAGTATGTGACTGCATTTTCCCAGGAGCGAGGAAGCATTATTATACTGCGAAGAGCATATTATTGGGATGGACCTGCCCATAGGGAGATAACTTTTTGCTCACACTAGCTAAATTGACTAAATCTGGGCTTAATCAAAGTACAGGACAAAATAGGTTGAGCTGATGATGGGGCTCCATGAAAAGTCAGTTATAATTTGTCTTTGCAAGGGACATGAGTATCCAGAGAATTCACCGAATATTTGTTAAAATAAAAACTATATATACTAGGGAATGTCTTGCTAGTACAGCTTTGGACCCTATTTTGTCTTAAGAATTGTTTTAATGCTTTGTGGCATAGATTCAACAAGGTTCTGGAACATTTTAGTTTTAGAGATTTTAGTTCATATTGACATGATAGCGCCACAGATTCAGGATAGAAATCCCCTGTTCCACAAAGGTGGTTTGCTGGATTGAGCTCTAGTGACCAGTTGAGATGACTTGAGCTTTGTGACATGGAACGTTGTGGCTGGGAGCAGCCTTTGGAAGATGGCACACTGTGCTCATAACGAGAAAGACATGGCTAGCAACGATAATCAGGTAGGCTGTGGTATTTTGATGATTTTCAGTTGGCACTAAAGGGCACTAAGTGTGTCAAGAAATAATTCCCCACACCACTACACCAACACCATCAAAATCATTAAAATTGCCTTTCTTTTCCATTCTGATGCTTGAACGTCAGCAGCTTTCTTGACCATGTCTAAATGTGTAGATGTAGTTGCTGCCATTGACCATATATTTATATTTATGAGCATATGAACAGGTGTGCCTAATATAATGACCAATAAGTGCCAATTAGGAAATATTGCAGTGTGACAAATTTCACAGCAATCAGCTTCCTAGTAGTTAAAATATTTTTCCAGCTGGACCCATTTAGACCGCTCGTCTACACCTAGCAGCATTAGCATACACAGAGAATTCAGTATGGGCCTGGATCCAGATTGGGGCAATAAAAAATAATGTAGTATGAAAAGGATGTAGAGATTCTTGCTCCCAGCTCATGAAATACTAACATCAGGATCATGTTTTCATGCATGAAGGGTTATACCCCTTAAGCATTAACTCCCAGTGCACCTGGATACCTCTCTAGCTAGGTTTCCTAACATGGGGAATGTGCAAAAACCAGATGCATGTATCGCTGCTTTTATGCACTTTTATTTGACTTTGGTTGTGAATTTGACCTTTTCTATCACTCTTTGTTTGGCTAAAATGCTAAAACTACATGGTTAGATTAAGGAGAAAAACCCTGTTTACTGATGAAACACATTATTAATCAAGGGAAAGTCACAGTCAAGCCTCCACTGTCCCAATAAGCAAAGTTACAAACATGATCCTGCATATTTTACCTTCTCTTTTGGTCACATTTTGTCAGTTTTCATAACCTCCTTTTTTTTCTTTTTCTTTAGGCAACATCTTTGTGGTGAGTTTGTCTGTGGCAGACCTGGTGGTGGCGCTGTACCCCTATCCACTGGTCCTGACAGCCATCTTTCACAATGACTGGACTATGGGTGACCTGCACTGCCAGGTCAGCGGCTTCATCATGGGCCTCAGTGTTATCGGCTCCATTTTCAACATCACGGCTATCGCCATCAATCGCTACTGCTACATCTGCCACAGTCTCCACTACGATCGTCTGTATAGCCTGAGGAACACGCTCTGCTACCTGGGTCTTACTTGGCTACTCACCGCCATTGCCACTATTCCCAACTTCTTCGTCGGCTCACTGCAGTACGACCCTCGCATCTACTCCTGCACCTTTGCTCAGACCGTTAGCTCATACTATACTATCTCCGTGGTGATTATTCATTTTCTGATCCCTCTGCTGGTGGTGTCCTACTGCTACATGAGGATATGGGTGCTCGTCATTCAGGTGAAACACCGAGTTAAACCGGAGCAAAGGACCAAACTGAAACCTAGTGATGTGAGGAACTTCCTGACTATGTTTATGGTGTTTGTCTTGTTTGCCGTGTGCTGGGCCCCCCTGAACCTCATAGGCCTGGCTGTAGCCATAAATCCTCCGAAGGTTGCACCCAACATACCCGAGTGGCTTTTTGTCACAAGCTACTTTATGGCGTACTTCAACAGCTGCCTCAATGCCATCATATATGGACTGCTCAACCAAAATTTCCGCAAAGAGTACAAGACCATTCTCCTCGCTCTTTGCGTTCCTCGTTTGCTCCTCACGGAAACTTCAAGATGTGCCACAGAGGGACTGAAGAGCAAGCCTTCACCAGCTATAACAAACAATAATGTGGCGGAGATAGATGTATGAACTTTTACCGGGAACGTGGGTGTGTCCTGTGATTCACAGAGTGCCTTTTCAGGATCTGTTTCTTTTTCATGTTGTAAAGATGCATTTGTGTTTGGTGAGGACACTGCTGCCATCATATTCCTTCCAGCTTGCTGGACACTTTGCACTCCTGTTGAGAACAAACATCGATTGTATAATTATAAGTATTTTGTGTTCAATAGTGAGTTTCAAGACAGATTAACAAACTGGGAGGAAAAAGTGCAGAAAGAACAAATTACTGGGAACATTCAGACTGTATATAGTGGCCAGCTGTGAAAATTATTTTCTTAAATTCTCAAAATCTTTCACGAACACTTAAGGTCCGATACTCTTTGGGTGAGGGACCTACTTTTAAAGCCAAGTCCCAGCATGTGTATATCACGTGTACGAGAATGACTCACTGCCTATTTGCACAGAACAATTACGAGTATGTCAGCACCATGGTGATAATGAAATAAATGTATTTTCTATGGCCACAGTGTCTTTGGGGTCTTAAATACAGTAATAATTATAGAAAAGCCTCAAGGTTTTATTTTCATTCAATAGAATCCTTAATCTAATTTTAGGTTTAAACAGAAGCTGTTTTATGGATCAATTACCAAAGACTTAATGCTCTTATTTGGATGGTAGTGACTCAAGAGTATTAAAACTGGGGCAGGTGCCAATTCCAAAACACATTTCAGTTTCAGTCTAACTCAAACCTCGTATTTCTTCTTCAGCCTGAGTGAGCATCTCAGCCTCAGTTTCACTGGCTTATTAATTCACCGTGATGCTGTTTCACCCTTGGGTTCATCTTCTGAGCAATGACGCGGTGGAACAAATTTTGGAAGCTTTTCTTCCGGTTATAATTGAAGAAATGAGGGGGGAAAGCAAGTATATCACAATGGGTTTTTATTTGTTAATGCAACAAAGCATGTCTTGTTGTTTGAAAAACATTCTCTCATAGCTTTTTGGCAGATCTTTGTCAAACACGACTGTTTATTAACTATTTCTAACCATTGCATTCATATGCCTATCAGACTAGGACATTTAAAGCTCTGGGCATCGCCCTTTAGACCCTAAATGATTTAAAGATTGGGGAGACTGTGCAATGAGGAAGAACAAATGGTAAACAAAGCTAGGCTTCTTCTTTATAAAACGCCTGGGGGACCTGATAAGCATCAGGAAAGAGGAGATGTAGTTCGTGATAGTGCAAGGGTGCCTGAGCACATGTCACCCCAGCCAAGATGAGCTCTGACAGCCTCCCAGCACAACTTCCACCCAGCAAACAAACTCTGAGCAGTTCACCTCACAGGGAGGCTCCGAGATGTCAATGTGACACATTTTTGATATGATGCACTGTTACTGGAATATTAAAGAAATTACACATGTGTAGCTCGGTATTTGTAAATATCACCGGCATGTTTCACATTTATCTACAGGTCGACTGTCCAGCTTTTGCATTCTGCTGTGCTTTGAGGCAGCTAACCTTGAATAGTTTTCCTGATGTCTGACTAATTTAAATCGTCAGTGGAGGATTACAGATGCAGAAATAGGAATCTGAATTCACGAGGGATGTTGGCTCAGCACTCAAGCTGTCTTACAGAGCCAGGCGGCGTCAACTCGCTCAGGAGCAGCAAAATGACACAAAACTGTTCAATTCTGCTTCTAACAAATCAGTGTGTGTGATGTGGAAGAAAAGAAGCAGGCCACATGGCAGCGCAAGGTCGGCCACAGATGAGTGACTAAAGGGGCTTGAGGGGAAATGACAGCATTCACTACGGAACCAAAGAGTCACAGACGGATGGCTTGGTCACCCTTCTTCCCTCTGCTTTCACCTTCTACTTTTCATTCTCTGCTTTTTCTGCTCCTTTGAACCTGTGCTGTTTATTTTCTCTTCTTGTCCCCTAAGGCGTCTTATAATAGTGTCACATTTTGTTTGAAACAAAAGGTTAATAAAGAGAGAGCGCTTAAAGAAGAAAGGTTGATCACTGCGTCACACTGGTTAGCCAATTATGCATCACATCACTGTTAAAGAGCAAGGCAAATACCCAAGATTTTTTTGTTTAAATCAATTTGCAGATTTTGCTCACTGTGACATAAACAAAGTGCATCACCAGGCAATCTCTGTCCATCAAAATGAGACACAGTTACAGGAGTGTGAAAAAGTCTTGAGTCATTTGTTTTCATTTTATGAGAAACATGTGAAACAGGTACATGGAAATACAGTACATAAGACAAAAGTAGCGTTTATACAATTTAACAAACTTGAAAGTCAGTACTGGTATGACCACCTTTATTCTTCAACACCGCCTGAACTCTCTTAGGCAATCTCTCTTGTAATTTCTTGAAATAGTCTCCAGGAATAGTTCTCCAGGCTTCTTGAAGGACATTCAAAGCTCTTCTTTGGGTGTTGGCTGACCTTTGTTCTGTTCTCTGTCAGGATGATCCTACACTGCTTCATTAATGTTGAGGTCCAGGCTCTGGGGAGGCCAATCCATGGCCTCTTGTCACTGATTTTCAGTCCAGTTCTTGTGTAATTTGGCATGCCTCAGCCTTTTCTCCCTGCCCCTCTTATTGAAGACTGGCATCTGGACAGACGCCTTTCCCTTGAGACCATTTCTGATGAGGCTTCAGCGAACAGTAGGTGGATCAGCTGAACGGTCCTTTGCAGGATTTTTCGTATTTGTGAAAGACATGACTTTCAGATACTGCTCATCTGCTGGATGTAGGTTTTTTTTTCCTGACACTTCTTTCATCCTCCACTTGTCCAGTTTCCTCAAATCTTTTAAGCACACACTTCACACATGCTGAGATATGCCACAGTTTTTGGCTAATAGCTCTTTGGGAATCACCTTGTTGGTGCAAAAACATTGTTTTGTTACTGTCAAGCTGGGTTATCTTTGAGACTTTTCATAGATTCAAGTAAAGAAATTGGGACAAATGATGCATTCTTCCAAAAGGCTGCTAGTAACAAAGATACAAAATGTAATTTATTATACAAAATGAATTTTGCTCTTCTCTAAGTTGTCTGTTGCGTGCGGACACAACACTGGTACACAACCACGGTGGATTTCCAATCTATCAAGATTTGATTTCCAGAGACTCAAAACTAATTTGACAAACTAACATAATTTAAAATCTAAGGATGTTTTTTGATACTTGGATACTTGAAAAAAGTCTTTTCCAGTCAATGACTGTCTGGAGTCTGCCAGACCTTTATGGAGCTGCCGTCAGTTGCGGCTGTTTGTGAGTCACTATGATGTCATTTTTGTTTTCAATAACTGAAAACATGCTCTGTTGGGTTGAGATCAGGTGACTGGCTGGCCTATTAAAAAACTTTCCCATTTCTTTGCCTTAAGAAACCCTTGGGTTACTTTTGCAGTATGCTTTGGGTCATTATCAATTTTCACTGTGAAGTGCTGTCTGATTTGATTTGGAGCATTTGGCTGAATCTGAGCAGAGAGTACAGCTCTGTACACTTCACAATTCATCCTGATGCTTCTATCAGCAATCACAGCATCGATAAACACCAGTGGCCCACTTCCACAGGAAGCCATACAT
This sequence comes from Rhamphochromis longiceps, assembly GCF_057381845.1. Taxonomy (NCBI): domain Eukaryota; kingdom Metazoa; phylum Chordata; class Actinopteri; order Cichliformes; family Cichlidae; genus Rhamphochromis; species Rhamphochromis longiceps. The sequence goes on from NC_140558.1 coordinate 30,154,777, forward strand.
GTCCATGCCATAAAACTGACTCCGGCATGATTGGCAGATAAGTATGAGCTGTTTCTTTTTCCCCATACTTTTCTCTTCTTACCATTTCCTAGAGTGTGTTCTTCACTTGGCTAGATGCAGTGAAGTTGTTTTTCTTAACCAGAGAAACAATTCTAGTATCATGCACTAGTTGTTTTGACATCCCTCTGGACTTGGCATTGATAGCATTGAGAGCTCCAGGAACAGCTACTAAAGGTAAGTTCACCACTTGGAATCTCCTCCAGATCTTTTATCTACTCAATTTATTCTGGAATAATGAGGTAACAAGCTTTGGCCAGCCAGGAAAATGCTTGTCAGTCAGTTGTCCAGTTACTTTTGAGTCTTTGAGGACTAAACATGAAAATGGGTGTAACTCCTAACCATTTAGGCAAAGCTTTTGTTAAACGCCTTGAAATAAAGCTAAAAGTTTGCACTGCCATTGCACATTTACCTCACTTTATGATTATATATGCATAATTATGCCAAGCTTCCCCTGCTTTACCAATTCTTTCTCAGCCCACTCTACTGTTCCCCTTTAAGTTTTATTGTTACATGTAGCGACACAGCACTCATCCACAGTGCTGAGGAAAGTACTTAAACTATAATGCAGGTCTCAAACAGAGAGAGTCCTATTGCAGCAGATCACAAGAGAAAAAAAGTCAGTGGACATTAAAACCTCAGTGCCTGGTGTGCACTGGCCAGCAAGATGATAGTTGTAAAAAAACCTAAAAAAGAAACCTGTCTTTATAAGCCAAGCATCAACGCACACTAACACTCTTTCAGTAAGTTTTTATTACACTTACAGCAATGTCACAATTGATTGTCAAGTCGAGTTATATTCATTTTACCTGTCTCTTTTCTCCTACAGTCCACGTGTCTGCATCTGTTTTATTGTGACACATACTGAGTGGAGCAGAGAGTACACTGGGTACATCCACAAATATGACGCAAAATGCTGCTGACACTCTGGAAACATGTTTGCTTGCTGATTAGCTCTTATCAGTCAAAAAGACATTAGCCAAAACATTTAAGCTATAGATCCTATTTACCTGTTGTCCTTCTTTTATGGGTAATCTTTCCCCATCGCTATAGCTTCTTCTTTACATGAGGAGCGATGCTGCAGGTACTGCTCTAACATAACCCAGCTTAGCAGTTTTCTAAACAAAGAAAGAAAAACCTAACGGTTTCCATAAGCAACCAAACCTGTGGTTTCCTTTTAACCAAACAATGCGATCTGTTTACAGGTGTGCAAGCATGCATGGAAATTATTTTGAAAAAATCACTCATCTAGTGAGTTACATCTATTCTAATTTGGTTTCGTTTTAACCCTCTGAGGTCCACATGCCAATCCACTGCAATTGTTACACCCTTTTGCACTCGCCCAACAGTAAAATAACAAATGTTTCACAGGTTAGAGTTAAATGGCATATATATATATATTTCTCCTCTGTAATATTCTTGAGATTTATAATTAAGAAATTTGTATACATTACTGCTTTTTCTTACATTTGTAAACTTTGTAATATATTGTATTATTTAATTAGTTTAGTCTGTTACCGTTACTGTTTTGGAGCAACTGTAACCCACATAATTTCCTTAGGGATTATGAAAGTATTCTGGTTCTGATTCTGATGATTAATCCTAATCCTACTCCGCACTGTGGGGGACCTACACCAACCGTTGTCAGCAAATGGGGCTTTGCAATATCAAACTAAAATGAATACCTCAATCCTAAATATCTAGTGGCATGTTCTTTAATATGTACACACACAGAATGTGATTCTGAATATTTTTGCTTTTGTATAGATTATTTTATAGTTTAACAGTACCACCGTCACACAAAATATACATATATCAATGTCTATGCATATATCAATATGCATAGACATTGATATATTGTCATATGCTGTGGGAGTGTCTGGTTGGGCATGGTCCAGGTTCCTGTCATCCGTCCTTTGGGGTGGAGTTGGCCAGCTCATCACCTGTTTTCAATCTCCGGGGCTCCACCTAGAGGGTTTTTAAGCCAGCACTGCCTGCCACTCCTCGCCAGTTCGTCCTGCTACCATCTGTGATTCATCACCCGTCGCACTCACCAGTAGTGCTGGTTCCGTCTCCATCCTGTTTTTCCGTCTGCTCGGAACCCAAGGACCACATACACAACTTCTTCTCAGCCTGCCCTTCAGTCCATACTCTCCACCTCCTTGGAATCTGGACCGGACTCTCCCCACTCTCGATCCTCTCTGGAATGCTCCCATGGCAGCCTTTTCCCCCGCTTAATAACCAGGGTCTCCAAGTAAGCCCAAGACTATCCACTGGCACTCCATACCTCTGTCCCTTACTCGTTTGTCACTCAGTAACACCTTTCTCCTGTGTTTACAGAAAGTTCCCGTTCGAGTTCTCCCTGTGCTCTACGCCTGTTTCCCCGCCCACGGATTTCCCTTAGTTTCTGCGAATGGTTTCTGTTAAACCCAGTTCTGTTCACGTTTTTGTTCCTTCTAATAAATTATACATAGTTCGAGCAATTGAGTCTGCTTTTGAGTCCACCGCATCCTTTTTTTTTTTTTTTTTTTTTTTTTTGGAAGTGACATCAGAAACAGCAGCATGTGACATCACGTGATGGCGGAGCTTCAGTTCATCCTTTGTCATCCTTTTTTTTTTTTTTTTTAATAGGACAGGGGGAAAGAATGAAAGAAAGAGGGGGAGAGGAAGAAAGAAAACCAAAGGGGAGAAGAGACGGTGAGAAGGGGGGGAAGAGAGAAAAAAAAAAAAAAAAAAAAAAAAAAACTCCTGGGTCACCTGTATGGAGAGAAAGAAAAACAAAAAAAACAGGGGAGACAGCAAACAACAAAGAGCAACATAATAAAAAAAAAAAAAAAAAAAGCACCATCACAATAAACTAGCTAGTCATAGATATCAATAGTTACTAAATAATAAACGATATTGTGCAGCACGCAAGATAGACAGCGCACAGTGTGCTTTGAGGCAGCAGCCAAGAAAGCTGTAGTCCGCATCTGTGAATACCCATGTGTACACCTGTGTGCATACCTGTGTGGATCAGCATGCTTGCATTCCAAAGGTTTCTCCATGTAATGATCTGCTAGAGAGTGTGGGGGGGCCACAGCCCTGTCCTCTATGGTATCAAGCAGGTATGGAGGAGATCAAAACTCCAGACATCCAGAGGCACCCAGAACACAAGAGACCAAGGAAGACCCACAGAGGGGCAGCCGCGCCACTGTCCCAGTAAGAGCTAAGGAGAGTCCCAGATGAGAGCTCATTCAGCAGCCGCGGAGCAGAAGCCAGGGGGAGTTGCAGTGACGCGCCCGTGAGCTCCGCCGGCAGCCAGCTGTGCCTGAGTGACCGAGCCCCAGGCCGAGAGGCCGGGGGCACCCCACCTCCAAAGTGGCCCGAGCGAGCCCCAATAAGCGGCCGCCAAGGAGTGAGCCGGTGTGTACCCGGACACCCACCCCCAGATACAAAGAACCACCAACGCACCGATACCTGAGGGAGTCCGCCACCGGCAGGGGAAGTGGTGGTGGGTGGAGATAGGCCTCCAAACCTTGGAGGGCCCGAGATGTCCCCAGAGAGGTGGCGTCTGATACCCAACCTGACATATAGACACAGACATACAGGCACACACAGACACAAACATCCATTCCCACCCTCATGCTCTCATATGTACTTCACACTCAACCGACGTGGAGACAGACATAAAGGGACGCTGTATACACGATCACACTCCCCAAGCGTACTCTACTAACCGGGTCTAGGTACCCTTGCCCCTGGAGGGGGGAACTGCACCCAGACCCAGGTGGTGTTACCCTTTTCCCTGCGGTGGGGAGAGGCAGACCGCCCCGACTCCGCAGCAGCAGGGAGGCCCCAGACCGCAGTCGGATGGCCCACTCCTCCTAGCCCCCCCGCTCCAGTAGGCCGCAGAGAATGGGGGTGAGAGAAGACTCCAAACCTCCCTCCACCCGCTCATTGTAGTGTTGATGCATGTGTGTTCTAAGGTGCAATTAAAACCCAGGAGGGCATAGAGCTACCTGCCAGAGAGCAGCAGGTAAGCGCATAGTCCCTCCTGCTAGCCCTCAATGTCTACATGTATTTAAAATTGAGAGGTGGGCAACGACGCCAGGGGTGAGGCGTACACCCTGATGGTAACTTGGACTCCGTGTATCGTGCCCACCCCCAAGATCCTATATGTATGTGTAATGAGGGTGTGAGTAATGTGAATGTCTAAGTTGTGGGATAAAATTGAGGCAGAGGCAGCCAGAAGGGGACAGAGGGGGGGGTAGCCTCCTCTGCATCCTGGTGACATACCCCTACTCCAAGGCCCTGCATGTGTGGGTGGTTGTGGTGGAGCAGGAGGAGGGAGGCAGCTGGAGATGGGGAGGGAAGGAAGGGAGGGGCAGGTGACCCCTCCCTGGGGCCAGCTCCCCCGCTGACCCCAGTAGGCACTCCCACACTCCGCGACCCGCCAGGGAAAGGGGGGCCCAGGCCCATCCAGACCGGGGCCCAGCGCAGCAGCGCCCCCCGGCCCCACAGAGCCCGGGACAGTCCACCCAACCCCACCACAGAGAAAACTGCACCCACCCCACCATCCACTCGTCTTCCAGACTACATGAGACAATAGACGCCCAGGCTGAGATCTTCCTCCACCTCTCCTGTATCTCCCCCTCCTGCAGAGAGTTCCTGAGGGGAAGAAAGCTCCTGCAAGGTGTAACAATCTCCCCCACCGGTTGAAGAGCCCCACAGGCGACTCGACACGCCGGCGGCACCCTGCGCCAGGGATGGGCTCCCATGCACCCACCCGCCCACAACCCCGGCAACACACAAACCAGGACCCAAGGCCCCGAGGCCCAGCCAGGGCCCCGGCCCCAGACCCTCACGCCCATCCCGGACCCACCCAGGGGCAGACAGGCTACCAGGTCAGTAACCCACGTCCATCACCACAGACCCTCCCCTAGCCCCGCTGCACGCAGCCACGAGGAAATGGTCAGAAAAAGGCCCCCAACCGGACATGACCGCTACCCCGGGTTGAGCCCCCCAAGGAAGATGCCTCCGGGGAACCCCCCGACGCCCTAAGCCTGTCCCTGCCCCCATACCAATCACAACATTGAAGGCGGGACCAAACTATGACCCCCCACCCCCACTAGGTGATGGAGCCGATCAAAGGAGCCCAGAGCAATTGATCTGATGTGGTGGCCGAGGCTGTATCAAGACTAATGTAATCTAATAGATAATTTCTATATTGGTTAGAATTAAGATTGTTTTTATTTTTCCAGTTCATGAGGACAGTTTTCTTGGCTATGCATAGGGCAGTGAAAACCATATGGGCTAAATTGTTTTCTGAGGTGACATTATCTAAGCTGCCCAACAAACACACTAAGGGGGAAGTTGGAATGTTACATTTCAGACACTTTGATAAGTCTTCACATATCTCGTGCCAAAACTTCTGCACTGGTGGACAGAACCAAAGAGCGTGAATGTAATTGTCTGGTGTATTGTTTTGACAGTGTGAGCAGTTGTTGGAAGATGTAAAGCCCATCTTGAACATCCGATGACCTGTATAGTGCACTCTATGTAGTATTTTGTATTGTATTAATTGCAGACTGGGATTTTTAATCAATTTAAAAGTTTTTAAGCATACCTGAGACCAGAAGTTTTGGTCTAAACTGACTGATAAATCTGCTTCCCACTTTGCAATAGGAAGGGATATTGATTCATCTAATTTAGAGAATGTTCTATATATTTTAGATAATAATTTGGGGGATTTAAGAGTAAGGAAATGTGCCGCACTTGGTGGTATTTGTAATTCAACTTGACTGAGGTTAAATTTCTTTTTTATTATGGATTTAATTTGTTGATATTCTAAAAAATCTTGTCTTGTTGATCCCATATTGTGCAACTAGTCTGTCGAATGGGATCAATTCTGTTCCCTCCAATATATGTTCTAAGTATTTAATTCCTTTACAACTCCATTCTGGGAAGTTAATCATATTATTGTTTTGTAATATGTCAGGGTTATTCCAGATAGGAGTACGTTTGCATGGGATTAGTGAAGACTCCGTTATTTTTAGATACTCCCACCATGCTGTCAGAGAGAAGCTGATGTTGATACTTTTAAAGCATTCATGTTTTTTGATGTTTGAGCTAATAAATGGTAGGTCTGAAATCTCTAGATCCTTGCATAGTGCCTGTTCAACATCTAGCCAAGGTTCATCTAGGAAGGTATGTTTTGACCATTCTGAGATGAACTGAAGCCTGTTGGCTAAGAAGTATTGGTGAAAATTAGGCAGATCTAATCCTCCTCTATCCTTGGTTCTTTGTAGCGTTTTTAAGCTGATGCGCGGGGGTTTATCTTTCCAAAGGAATTTGGAAATATATGAATCCAGAGATCTGAACCAATCTTGTGATGGTTTGTTAGGGATCATCAAAAATAAGTAATTTATTTTTGGCAAGATCATCATTTTTATAGTGGCGACCCTTCCCATGAGTGATATGGGTAAAGATTTCCATCTAGTCAGATCGCCTTCTACTTTCTTTAGAAGTGGGATGTGATTTAATTTAGTTAAGTCTGAAAGCTTAGGAGAAACATTAATACCTAAATATTTAATATTTCCGGATTGCAGTGGGGCAGAGGAAGAATTATGGAAGGAGCAGTTAATGGGGAGAACTGTAGATTTTGGCCAGTTAATTGAATAATCTGAAACTCTTGAAAACCAGTTTATTAGAGTAATTACCTCAGAGAGGTTGGTTTGTGTGTTTTGCAGAAAAAGCAACACATCATCCGCATAGAGACTGATTTTATGTTCTATGTTCTTACATTTTATGCCCTTAATTGTTGTAGCCTGTCTAAATGCTGCTGCTAGAGGTTCGATAAAAATTGCAAAAAGTGAAGGGGAGAGTGGGCATCCCTGTCTGGTGCCCCTCAGGAGACAGAAGCTGGGGGATGTCTGGTCATTTGTTCTGATACGAGCTGTTGGGGAATTGTATAATATTCTTATCCAGTTTATAAAAGAGTTTCCGAAACCAAATTTGTGTAAAGTTGCGAATAAAAATTTCCAGTTAACTCTGTCAAATGCTTTTTCTGCATCTAGGGATAATATTATGGTTTCAATGTTTTTATTGTATGAGTAGTCTATTAAATTAAGTAATCTACGAGTGTTTGTTGAGGAGTGCCGACCTTTTATGAAACCAGTTTGGTCAGGATGAATTAAGAGGGGGGTCATTTTCTCTAATCTCTTTGAGAGAGCTTTGCAGATTATTTTAAGGTCTACATTTAAAAGAGAAATTGGACGATAGCTTGAGGGAAATAAAGGGTCTTTGCCTGGTTTTAGCAGGAGACTAATGTTGGCAGAGTTCATATTTGGTGGTAATCTGCCCTTTTCCTCGATTTCCTGCAACATGCTGTGGAATACTGGTGCCAGAATTGTCCAGAATTCTTTGTAGAATTCTGCAGGGAAGCCGTCTGGACCTGGAGCCTTATTATTGGGCATACTTATCAGGGCTTCCTGGAACTCACTTGGTGTCAGTGGCGAATCCAGTTCCATTGCTTGACTGTCCAGTAATTTTGGGAGATTTACGTTGTCAAGAAACGATCAATTTCATTTTTAGATGGGTTTATTTGTGGTGAGTATAAAGTTTCATAGAAATCCCTAAAAATGTTGTTTATTCTTCCAGGGTCATATATTGTGTTCCCTGATAAATCTTTAGCAGCACATATAGTTGTTTTTTCTTTATTTATTTTTAACTGGCTAGCTAGAAATCGACCTGATTTGTTACTGTGTTCAAAATTCTGCAAGCGAAGTCTTTGTATAAGGAATTGTGTTTTTTTATTAATAGTTTCATTTAATTCTAGTTTTGTTTTGCATATTTTGTTCAATGTTTCCTGATCTTGGTCGCACGCGTAGGCTTCTTCTAGTGATTTGATGGTTTTTTCTAATTCCTGAATGTTTTTGTTTTCTTCTTTCTTTTTGTGTGATGAGAAAGAAATTATTTTACCTCTCATCACAGCTTTTCCTGCTTCCCATAGAACAGACGCAGATATTCCGGGAGTGTCATTAAAGTCCAAGTATGAAGTCCATTCCTTTTTAAAATATTTAATAAAGTCTTCATCTTTAAGCAGTGATGTATTAAATCTCCAGTTTTTACTTGGCGTAGTATTATTCTTGTGTATTAGTTTTAAAGATACAGGAGCATGATCACTGACAGCTATAGGATGAATCTCAGTGTCTGAAATGTCACTCAGCAGTGAGCTGCTGACCAAAAAATAATCCAGACGAGAATAGGAGTGATGAACATGCGAGAAAAAAGTATATTCCTTACTGTTGGGGTGAAGGGAGCGCCATGCATCGCGAAGGCCAAAGTCGCTCATATACTGTTTGATTATATTTGTGGACTGCCAATTGCGCTGAGTTCCTGCTGTGTTGAGCCTATCCATTTCTTCATTTAGTCCACCGCATCCTTGTTTGTGACATATATAGTTTGAAGCCTACGCTTTCAACACGCTTGTCTTACATCAGTGATGTGATTTGGATGCACTGGTGTGTTCGTTGAATCCAGAGGGTTAAAGCACCATTTAAATATTATTTCTAAATCATACTATAATGACTATAATATGTATATATATAGCTGCACATATGAAATGCACAGCTTTAAACAGTTCTCAAAATCAAATTTAGCAGTAATTTAGCGATGTAGGCTTATGATTTACAGCTAAATCAAGTTATAAATAACAGAAAGGATGTCTACAATGGTCAAGGTAAATCGCTGTACAACGGCTGATGGACTGTTACTGTTACATTTTACACTTTACACTTTACAAGTTAAAAATCCTACATTTTGAATGGTTCCAAATTATTAGCAATTACATGTTTTCTTTAGAATTCTCAACTGTAACGAATCTGATGCAAATCTGGCAAAAACTGCATGCAGGTCGAGCTTCCGCTAATAATAAAAATAATGGTATGACTTTATAATAATGTAACACTATTAAGCATTAGTAAGGTAGCGAGTGCTTAAATAATCCTTTATATATCATTAATCCTCCTTAGTAAGTCATTTATAAATACATATGGATTTATTCATCTATATACACCATGTACAGCTATCAATTCTGTATGTCACTGCTGGTAATAATCATATCATATCAATCACTTACACAGTCTCGTTGATATTTGATTTACTACTTTAATATGTCTAACCATCTTAGATCATTTTAAAATAGAGCATCTTTGTAAAATAATAATTGTGCTTAAACTAAGTGGACTGATTGAAAAGACTGTGTCATAACTCATGTTACTCAGCAGAAACGTCCGTAATAGAATCCAGAATCTGGGATGAATGGCTGAAGTGATCCCCCCGCTGTGCCTGTCACTTTGTGATTTAATATGAAGGGCAAAAGCTTGAAGACATTTTTCTTTCTGTTATGTTCAAGGACAGCATGGTCTACCCACCCCGCTTTATGCTACACGATCCATCATAACTCATGACTCTATTTTGTCAATTTCACATACGTATGTGATTCTGTCCCGCATGAGTCACGTGGGCTTTCTGAGCAGCGCTCAGTCTCAGCTCGATATCAGCGGTCTGGTAAGCTTAGAGCTAAGTTACAGCATAAAATATTGAGATAATATGTAAATAACTTGTTTTTTTTGTTTTTTTTACCGGTTTTCTTGCCTTGTTTTTAGCGGATCTCTCAGAGCTCTGTGCAACTGCACCAAGTGGAGCAAGGCATAAACTCAAATTCATCTGCTGACATGAAACAGCTGTTCATTTACTTACCTATTTTCTTCCCTCTTCAGTTTAACGTGCACATGAGAAGTGTTAAAGAAACAAATCGTTTGTGGGCGATTATTTCTACGGCAGCAGAACTCTGTCGCAAACACGGCTGACACAAAATGGATGAGCAATGAGGCATTATATGGCACAGCTCTTGCGTGACAGGATGGTTTTTTGGCCCGCTGGATGAAGCCGCACGTAACGTCGCTCTCTGCACAGAGGAATTTCTACAGCGCTTGCGCATCATTGCCTTTTACAGCGGGGGAGTCTCACTGTGGGCCTGCTGCTACAATGGCAATTCTCCTAATGCATTTGTCCATCGGGTTTAGCGCTGCCTGCCTTATCATGCATATGATGTGTTCCTACATATCCCGATGGGCTGTGGGTCACAGTAGTATCAGGAGGTTTTAGGTGTCGTACATCCAAAGAGGCCAACGAGAGCAAGAAATGGGGAAGATGACAATGATTTGATGTGACTTTATTTGTATCATAGTCTACACTGGGGATTGGACTTAACTTAATTCAGTTATTTCTGGTTGAGAAAATGTTCCCATGCTCACTATTGACAGCAGGTCTATTGGACCATTGTGCCGAAAATATATGTAGCTCGTCATACTTAATATTTACCGTAATTGTCGGGCTATAAGCCGCTACTTTTTGCACAAGCTTTGAACCCTGCGGCTTTTAGTCAGGTGCGGCTTTTCTATGGATTGTCCATGATTTTTGTCATATCGTAAGACGATTTGTTTTGTTTGTTCCGCTGTTGTACGGCACTACGTTGCCTGGCGGAAGGATCGGGGTTCAAGAGTGGTATGTTGGTCACATGTCCATCCGCCAGGCAACATAGTGCCGTACAAGTAGCGCGAAAAACAAACTTCAAAGTAGCGCTACGCGTTCAGCGGGAGTCGTGGATGACCAGCGGCGATAAACTTGCGAAAAGCAAGTTATGCTCAACACCACCAGTGGATTCTGACAGCGTGGAAAAGTGTGAAAACATCCACGATCACCAACGGATTTCGAAGGGCTGGACTGCTGCATGATGAAGAGGAGGACACCGCCACGGCCCTTCAGAGGGTGTTCGACTCTGACACTGACAATGAGGATTTCTTTGGTTTTGAAAGTGACAACGAAGGAAAGAAGCTGAGAGTGGATGACGAAGCCATCCTGAGCCTGTTCGTTTCCGACACTGGAGGAGAGGACTTTGGTGGTTTTAGTGCGCAGGAAGATGGTGGTGAATGACTGACTTTTCTTCTTGTTACAGCCGTGTCACTGCACCTGAGCCTAAAAGGTAGTCCGAATCTATTTTTCTGGTGTGCTGTAGGTTACTGTTATGTACTACATTTGTTACTCATTTATGAAGCACAGCACATGTGCAAATATGTACCCATAACTTGTTTTTCAAAATATTAATAAAAGGGGTGTGTCTCCAAACAGCCATCTCTTTCCTGACAATTCGCTTTGTGCATATTCTCTTACATATGATAAGTTAACATTGAAACACCTGCGGCTTTTGGTCAGGTGCGGCTAATGTATGTACAAAACAGGATTTTCCCCTGATTTTAGCTTGTGCGGCTAATATTCAGGTGCGCTTTGTAGTCCGGGAAATACGGTAATTAAATTACCAAAATTTAATACATTTTTAAAGTAGAAGATTACAACTTGATTGACATTTATGTCAATCATAAATGTCGTGTTTGGGAAGTACCCTACATGGTAAAAACTACTGAGCCACACCTTTTAATGACTGAATTCAATGACAGTAGTATATTGCTTTTTTGGGATTGACCTTAGTTCCGGTGAAAGGAAATCTTAATCCTTTGAGCTCTGTGGGAACAGTTTGGGAAAGGCCCTTTTCTTTCCAATCATGTGGTGACCAGATCCTAATAAAGTAAATGTGGTACAAACACAGCTTTTGACCAGGACAAAATCTTGGAACTTTTCCAACCGTAATACAAAAAGGATAAAAGGAATGTTCTTATGGGCTTATGCAGTCTTTATATACTCCTTTATTTTCTGTTATTTAAGAGCTATTTTCTAGTTCAGTATTGATGCATCTATAGACTGGAATACCTTTTTCAACTACATCTGACAGCAGTGTTGGTCAAGTTACTTGAAAAAAGTAATCAGTAACTAATTACTGATTACTTCCCCAAAAAAGTAATCCCGTTACTTTACTGATTACTTATTTTCAAAAGTAATTAATTACTTAGTTACTTAGTTACTTTTTAAAAACACAATTTACAACCTGAATAGGTGATAAACCGATAGATCTTTCAGCCCAATTCTACTTTTTCTGTATAATCCATCATACAAAATGTAATCAAATGGAAAAGTCTCTCTTTTTAAAACTTGTTTTATTAGTTTTAATCTTTTAACTTTATGCATCAAGCAAAAATTTAATTATATGCAACATTCTCTGACTTGAAGAAATTTGCTTAACATTTAAACTTATTTTCTGCACATTCCAGCACATACAATTTTTTTTTGTGTGTTTCACTCAGTCTTTCAAATAGATGCAAGTAAAACACAGAAAATAAATAACATCAAAGACTAGCGGTCCTGTTGCTCTATTTTCACCTGTAAAGCAGGAGTAGCGTAGGCGGAGGTTTGCCCTGGTGCAGGTGTGCCGCGGCGGTCAGTTGAAGAATCCGCGAGTTTCTCAGCGCACTCGGTGCTTGCTTGGAAGTTTAGGGTTTTTTTTCGCTGTAAAAAGAAGTTTTCTTCCCACGCACAACGGACACTAATGTTTTTGTCACTTTTTATGGAATTAAACTCAAAATAAGGTCAGTACTTCCACGCTTTAAACACTCTCTCCTGCATTCATATATGATCCACTGTTGATCTGCACACAGCTTTTGTCACGAACGTCGCACTTGCTTACGTCACTGTCATGAGACATTCTGGCAAAAAAATCACGGTTTTAGTAACGCAGTAACGCAGCGTTCCTACGGGAAAGTAACGGTAATCTAATTCCCGTTTTTGCAATAGTAATCCCTTACTTGACTCGTTACCTGAAAAAAGTAATCAGATTACAGTAACGCCCATCTCTGTCTGACAGTTTTACCAACTTTTAGCCAGTTATAACACTGACATACTGTTGACTCCCATGCAAAATTAAAACAAAAAAAGAGAATAGAGAAATAAAAACTGATTTCTCAGGGTTTTTTTGGCCACTTCACTTTTTTTTGGTAATTTTCATCATAATCAAAGCTTGTGACTTTTTGGTACCTTGTAGCTTTTGCTGATGGGAATTACGGTGTGTTCACACCGAACGCGATGGACGCGAATAGAGCGTCAGGTTTACATGTAAAGTCAATGGAAAGGCGCGATGACGCCTAAAACCACGCGCGTGAGTTTTTGTGTTGCATTTTGTGCATACGCGCGTTTCGCGTCTACCGCTCAGTTGGAAAAATCTGAACTCCAGCGTCAAATCGCGCCGCGACAACCAATCAGGAGCCTGGTGACGTGGCTGTTACCTAGGTCAAAGGGGCAGATCCAGCCAAAGCCTTTCATACTTCAATGGAGGGGAAGGCTAATCAATGCGGTAGCAAACAACTCGGAGCTGTACAACACCAGCTGCTTTCAGTACCGAGACAGGAATAAAAAGGACCGAGCTTGGAGGAAGATATGTGAAGAGATCGGGAAACCTGGTAAGTTCATTCATTTCTCTTTTGAAAGTTTTCACTGACCCGGGGAAGCCGCACAAAAGCTAGCAAGCCACCGCTATTTTCCCACTGACGTACAAATACCGTTCTGCTTTTATGCATGTTGTCATTTAGGAATATATTTTATTGTTTATTAATAAACAGCACACAGTGGTCCCGCTGTTCATCCGTCACTGCTTTGCTTTTTCGCTGATTTTTTATTGCACAGTACAGCATTGCATTCTGCAGCCTGATTGACAAATCTCCTGCGCTTGCCAAATTTATCACGTTTGGTTTTGATAACCATCGCGTCCAATAGAAAAAACAGCACAAAAACACCCATAACTATGAGCCTCATTCGGAAATACACACCTGCACCGTGAGGGGAAAAGGCGCACGAAAGTGGCGGGCAGATGAAGACAAACCGCGGCATAATAATACTTTTACGTTTTGCAATCTACAAAGGTTTGCACTTTGAGAATCAATTGTGAGAACTGTGACCAGGGGCTAGTTATTCTGAGAACCCCTGCAATAAATGAGGGACCACTGTCTACTCTACGATTATTATATCCAACCTGTTAACATTTAATACTGTATTGATAGAACCAACTGATTCTGCAGCAGAGCATCCCCAGTCCCTGAGCTCCTGCTGCTGCACCCACAGATATGTACAGCAAGCACTGATACCTTTTTAGTCGGTGGGATTCCCTTGTGATCACCTTTACTAAATATCTACAACCAATCTGATTATATCCTGTTATTGTTTTTTTTTCAATATTGAAATTAAAATCTAGTAGCAGCCTTCTCATTTCTTTGTGTTTTGTGCTGTTTTACAGGCCCACAGAGGAGGACGGCTCCGAGGCAGATGAGGGACGGGTCCCAGGACGGTCCATCGGCGGTGGAGCTGGCCATCCTGGAGTCCCTGAAGAGGCCACACCAGTCTCCAATGGAGCATTTCCTCCTCAGCCTTGTTCCTGCTCTGGAGAGCAGCTGGTCCTTTTTATTCCTGTCTCTCTGTAAATTCTTATATTTTATATATTTATGTTTAATGTTTTTCTGTTTGAGACTTTTAATATTATTTCAAATAAATGTTTATAATGACTAATGTCTCAGTTCTACTACACAGCAAATGTTGGCACACAACTTGACACATGTAGAATTTATTTCATATTATACTAATGACAAAATATACTGATACAGTGGGATGCAGAAGTTTGGGCAACCTTGTTAATAGACATTATTTTCCTGTATAAATCGTTGGTTGTTACAATAAAAAATGTCAGTTAAATATCATACAGGAGACACACACAGTGATATTTGAGAAGTGAAAAGAAGTTTACTGGATTTACAGAAAGTGTGCAATAATTGTTTAAACAAAATCAAGCAGGTGCATCAATTTGGGCACCACAAAAAAGAAATGAAATGAATATTTAGTGTATATCAATGTGTGTGTCTCCTATATGATATATGGGGTGCCTTTGTCTGGATGTGCTTCCCATCCAGAGCTGCACAGCACAGAGGAAAGTTCCAGCGCTCCTGGAATCCCTCTGTGATGGACCGCCAGTCTCCAGGTGAAGGCACAGCCATGAAGTCGTCCACTAGACAGTCCCAGATGGACGTCGCTGCCTGGGGGGTGATCTGGCTCACCGTGGACACACCGACTCTGAAACTGAACGCGATGGTCCTGAAGGAGTCCCCGGTGACAAGGAACCTGGACAAAATTGTTCAAAATCAGTATTATGTGTACTGCAGTTACAAAATACATTATTCAAATTCCAAAATACTTTTGTGATGTCAGATATAAATCACAAAACTTAAATCTTACATAAAACATTTTGTAATTATAAGGATAATTACAAAATGTATATTAGATAATATCTAAAACAGTTGTGTTTTGTTTTAACTTTAACATATCATAATTTGATTGGTAGCAACTTTCACAACTACAGTGAGCCAATCACTCACAATTCCTAAACATGTCAATCAGGTAGGAATGAAGTGAGACATTAATAGAAATAAAGAGTTGCATGTTGACATGTAGCCCTTTCCTTGCTTAAATCATTAATATTTTTGAAAAATTAATCTGTGATAAGACAGCTTATCAAGATAGAACCATGTAACTAGAGATGAACCAAACTGTTCACAGTTTTATCTAACTCTGTTTTAATAAAGGCTGTGACCCCTGCTATAGAGTCTGACAGCTGCAGGGATTATATACAAATATTCAACTATCCCAGAATTAAACCAGGTCTAAATAAAAAGGAGTGAGTATCACTACAAAGGTTAACTCAGTGGTCCTAATGCTACAGTTTGATATCAGCAAACACCGAGCGCATACATTGATGTGACACCACAGCCATGCTATCATGCAAACACTGATAACAGCATAAATCGAATTAAATCGGGACTTGATGAAACCTTCTGAGTATCACTAGAAATATTATAGAGTCGTCTCTGTACCACAGTTTGCTTTCAGTAAACACCGACAGCATTCACTGTTAGCATAGCACATCCATGTTAGCAGTGTATAACTGGATGGATTAGCATATTAGCACAGATATCAATAAAGGACTACCGTATTAAATAGTTTTACTAACCTCAGGCAGACGAACAGGCGCTCTGCAGGTGGGATTGAGCGTCTGTAGTTGGTGTCTAGGCGGGCGATGCTGGGACCGACGAGGGAAAGCAGGTCCTCAAACTGGCCGACGGTGATAGCGCTGGAATCGGCCGTCATCCAGGCGCAGCTCCTGGAGCAAGTGGTGAAACTCACCAAACTGCTCATGCCTCTGGAGGACCTGATGGACCCAGGTACGGCGAGGACGTCTTTTACGCTGCTGCTCTGCTCTCCACAGTACATAGAGAAGGGAGACTCCCTTCTCTATGTACTGTGGAGAGCAGAGCAGCAGCGGGAGACTCCCTTCTCTATGTACTGTGGAGAGCAGAGCAGCAGGAAGGAGAGATTTCTTTCAGGAAATGCACTGATTTCCATGACAGAATTCACAACAACACAGACACAGGTCGGTTCTTTGAAACGGGTGTTTATTACTTGGGCCTTCTCTCCTTGGCTTCACCATCACCAGTACGGGAGGACAGGGAGCGATCTCACATTTAAAGTGATTACAGGAAGGAGAGATGGTGTGTGAGGTGTCCTCGGGAGACATCACCCCCGTTTCTTCCCTCACTGGGGATGTAGGGTCTGTCTGCCGGTAGCGCAGCTGCAGGGCGCAGCGCTAACAGCTGATCCCTAATGTAAACAAAGGAGCCATGCGCCGAGTGTCCAAACACGGGTGAAAAAAGTGGAGACAAAAGAAGAGAAAAGTCAACATAACTAGCACGAAGCGGTAATGCAAGATGGCAGGATCTGATTGCTAAAATATAAGTTAAAGGTTAAGAGAAGTAAAGAGGAAAATAAGAAAGAAGCTCAGAAATGAGCAGAGCTAGCTCTGCTCATTACCTGTTAGCTGCCATAACAGGTAACACAGTTAAGGTTTCAGAAAAAGTATTCTGTCGTTTGTTTGCTCGATCATGCCTTAAACACATCAAAATGCATAGTGGGATTATAATACAAGTGAATACTGTGACAAGCACTGGTACTGAATAGGCAATCACTTAGCAGCAAGGTGAATCGGTGATGCATTAGTGTGGTCTGCACTTCCTCTTCTTTGATTGGGTGAAATGAGTTGAAAGTAATTGGATGAGGGAACCATGGGGAGTGCCCTGCATAATTTCAATAAAACGCCGTTTTAAACGCCGTTACAGCTGGCAGAGAACGCCGTAAAAAACGCCGTTCAAAGATGCATAAAAACGGCGTTTTGTGCCGAGTAGCGTAAAAAACGGCGTTTCCGTCTGTCTTTGAACGCCGCTTTTTACGTCACTCGGATGGTGCGTTCAGGGCGCCATCCGAGTGGCGGAAAAAGCGGCGTTTGTCGGAACAGAACGCCGCTTTTTTTCGGCGTTTTGAATAATTAAACGGCGTTTTTTACGCCATTTCTTAACCAAACGGGTTAGGAAAGTGGCGATTTATGGCTCTAACGGCTTGCCATAGGACTTTACATGTAAACCTGACGCTCTATTCGCGTCCATCGCGTTCGGTGTGAACACACCGTTAGACAGGCTGACCTTCATCTGAGCCATCCCTTCAGATGCACTGGGTAAAAACTGAGACTTTAGACATCATTTAGACATCATCTGCAGACTCCATGTTTATGCATATGGTTGAGGGATTGGACACCATAAAAGGTCCTGCAGGTGTAATGTGTAGGTGACCCAATACTTTTGTCCATATAGAGCAGATCTATATAGAGCTGAGTCTGGGTGAAACTGTTCTAAAAGTCTTTGTTTACATTTTCCTTTGTTTTAAAAGAGCCTGATCATTTCCTTTAAAGGTTATCTGTTTGTTTTTTAAGTGGTTCCAAGCCAGAAAAAAGAAGCTACTATATTTAATAAAACACACTGTCATTTATTTTTTATGTAAAATATTCAGTTATAAAGTAACCAGGATTCCACTGTTTGGCACATCATGTGAAATAATAAGTGAAATAAATTCCTAGTGCTTGCTGACATGACTGTGTTCCAACAACAATCCTAAACCACATCAGGAGCTGCACAAACAGGAAAGCTGTTTCATTCTTACTTGTTGTTAAGGAGACTGAGTAGCTTGGTCTAAACAACAGGTGTGGAATTTACGGGACCTCATGTTTGGCATTGACTGTCGGTGAGATGTGAACTCCAAATAGCCTGGGGAGTCCAGACACAGGGGTCCATGAGAAATACTTCCAGAAGGTCGGAGGTCAAGATTCATTTGAAGGGCAACCTTCAAATGAACTTCCAATTAAAGACGCCTACAGACCAAATCTACAGGCTCGCATTCCACTGAGAACACGAGTTTTGTCAGACTTCTATTTTAGAGCTGGTTGTTTTATTAAAATTCGTAATCCCACCATGACGGGGTGAACATGTGCGTCTAGTGACTGTACTGACTCCGTCTTGTGTGGTTTATGGTCTATTCCCAAAGCTCACTGCAATAAACCATCTAATTAATTTCCAGTTTTTCATGTGCTTCCAGGGAAAATATAAGTCCAACATGTTTAGATGAAGGAATTTTGATGTGGATTATTGTTTATCAGAAGAGGTCACTGTTTATTTTATAGTTGGTCCTAACTGTAATGATTAGCATGTGATGTCCTGCCGTTCCATCAATACGGGATGTATCATCTCAGCTTCTCAGAATGTGTCATAATAAAAAGCACGAAAGTATAAAATTACAATGGAAAGAATAGAGAAAAAAAACTAAGGGCTTTTATTCTATTCTTTTTTAATCAGTTGCCTCATAACCCTTCAGATTTATCTTCTACCCCTTTGGAGTGGGCTCAGACTGTGGGTAAAAAATCCATCCATCCATCCACCACTCAGGGTCATCACAGCTGGACTTTATCCCAGCCATGATAGAGCAGACATGTCGCCAGTTTTTCACATTTAAAATAATTAATGAAAAACTGTAAATTAAAAAATAATAGAATAAATATTTGAATGACATGTGATTAAAATAATAATGGATTGCATTTATATAACGCTTTTCGAGGCCCTCAAAGTGCTTTACAATTCCACTATTCATTCACTCTCACACACTGGTGAAGGCAAGCTACAGTTGTAGCCACAGCTGCCCTGGGGCAGACTGACAGAAGCGAGGCTGCCATATCGCACCATCGGCCCCTCTGGCCATCACCAGTAGGCGGTAGGTGAAGTGTCTTGCCCAAGGACACAATGACCGAGACTGTCCGAGCTGGGGCTTGAACCGGCAACCTTCTGGTTACAAGACGAACTGCCAACTCTTTGAGCCACGACACCAGAGAAGCCCCTTTCAAATGCTTTTATTCAAACCCCTACATCAATAACGTGTACAAATACTGATACTGAATTTTTAATGCAATCATTCAATTTTTTATACAGTGCAAATTTGCAACAGCAACTGCTTTAAACAGGCACTTTTCTATCATAAGATAAATATCATAAAATATTACAGAGCAAACAGACACTTAGCAACAGTGGGAAGGAAGAACTCCCTTTTAACAGGAAGAAATCTCTGGGAAAACCAAGCTCAGGGACGGGCAGCCTTCTACCTCAAATGGTTGAAGGGAAGTAGAAGAGGAACCAAGAAAATACAGAGAGACAAGGACGAAACACACATTATGGAAGTGAAAAGTGAAGAAATTTAAACGTAAAAAAAGCACTCTTAAAAGATTGCAGAAAATGTGAAGTCTCTTGAAAATAAGCAACAGACTGAATCCATTTTGCTGAAAAAGGAAGAAAGGAAGAAAAGAAAAGCAGAATCTTTAGCAAGAGTTTATTATTTGTGAGGTGAAATTACATTTCAGGCTGAATGACATGAAAAACTGAATGAAAAAATATTAAGTGGCTGATTTGTAGTAGTTTTTTAGGTGAAGATAAAAACCGGATGTATGGTTAGACACACAATAAAGGCACAGGAGGTGAATGAACTACACTGACAGGTTTATTGCACGGTTCAACATTGGGGATGATGGCTGTTGATTGACAGCTTTTAAAATGAGAACGAAACCGAGCCACCTGATCCATGTGAGTCATCGCTACAATCACCAGAATCATAATTAAGCTCATCATATAAGATACTGAAGGAATAAAGGTGAATTGGTGAAGCGCTATATATAAGCAAGCGATGTATAAACTACACAGGACATTAACAGAGAGACAGCAGGAGATCATCATCCCACACAGGTGAGCAGTAATATTCATGCCACACAGGGAAAAGGGCCACACCTCAGTGCCATCTCATCAAACTGCTAATTCCTCCGCCCTCCTTCCTCCACATATAAAGGTCAAGGCTTACCCGTTCACCTCACGAGAAATACACTTGGTTTCACAAGTTTACACACAAGAACGCACGATCGATTCAGAAACCGCTCTCCTGTGCTTCCTCTCTGTCTCCCAAAGGGCAAAATCTAACAAAACAAAAGAGGCAGAAAACAGTTTTTAAAATTGCTCATGTTGGTTCATCTGCAAGAAGATTTTAAATTAATATGAATCACCATGACAATCGGCTGCATCTTCACACTCACTGACGTCTTTAGCGAGTTTTTTTTTCTTTTCTTTTTCCTCCCCTCGGATAACTACTTGAGAGTGAAATTGCCACTGAAAGCGAAACGATTATTTGGAACATGGGTCCCTAGATTCTTCTTAGAGCTTCTCTTTCGTCTCTTTTGAGTCTTTTCAAACTGAATGTGTTTTTCGGGAGCCTGCTGAGCGTGAAACTGGTAACAACAAAAGCCAACTGGAGCAGAAAGTGCCACTCCCTGAGACTCAGAGAGGAACGCTTTGACCAGAAACGTAGGTAATGCACCAATACTAAATCCACACAAATTGCTCATAATGGACTAAATGGCTTTCTGTTACATCAGCAATTAAACAGGAGATAACAGTGTAGCAGTGTTATTCAGGAGTGTGTGTACAAACACATGCCGACCATGTGAACTGTGCATACACAGCCACTGAGGACACTGAGGCTATGTTATGTCATGTTATTTTTTTCCATTTAAGAATGAAGTAATGATAGTTGACGTATTAAAATCCACCCACTTTTATTTTCAGAGAATATCTTTGGGAATGGAAGGGCAGTGAAGTGCTGTTTATATGACTGTATTTATCTAGCTCCCTGCTAGGAAAACATTTATTTTTAAAACTAATCCAATTGCAATAACCATTTTAATTAGCAATTTTAAGATTTCACATAACAGCTTGCAGAACCACTTTTATTGGCAATAACTTGAATGAATCATTTTCTGTACGACTATATAAGTCTCTCACATTATTGTGGAGGAATTTTGGCCCACTCTTCTATACATATGCACAGCTCTCTAAAGATGCTTCCACAGCATTATAGTTGGGTCTGGACTTTGAGTGGGCCATTGCAACACCTTGATTCTTTTCAAGCCATGCAGCAGTAGATTCGATGCTGTGTTTTGGCTCATTGTTCTGCTGTATATTACAATTTTGACCAAGTTTTAGCTGTCCTCACATTAAACTGTAGAATACTTTGGTATACAGAGGAGTTCATGACTGGTGCCCAGGTCCTGTGGATGCAAAACAAGCTCAAATCATCACCTTCCACCACCACCAATAGTTCTGGGAAAAACAAGTCATACTTGTACTGTCATGAACTTGAATCTTTTAAGGCTTTCCCAAACAGAAAGTGGTGAATAGTCTACTTTTACCAACATCTGGGCTGCAAATTACCCTCATGATTCTACAGCAGTCAACAGTCCGATGCTTTATGTTGCTGAAAGATAAAGCCAGCCTTTATATCCTCAGATTACTCGGGCAAATACATTCTGTCATCGCGAGACTATCTGGCGTCTAATCTCATCATGTGACCAGTCTCGTGACCATCCCGGAAGAAGCGATTTTAGCGCTGTCAACACAACGCTTACAGAGAATAAACGCGAGAATATTCGCGCACAAGTTTCGTCGTTGTGTCGCTTCATTTACAGTACAGCAATGGACGGATCTATGAAAGCATCTCTGGACGCTTCCGCCCCACCGCCGCAGTATTTCAGAGGGTGAGAAAATAGTATAACGAACTAGCTAAGCTAACGGCTAGCTTGTATACCTAGTGACCTGAAAACCCGAGCTCTGCGGTGCCGTTCATTGCCATAGAGACATATCTTTTATGTGGCACAATCCGGGAACATAGATGTAATTTTCACCAGGGTACACATCCACATCCGTAGTCAGCGTGTCAGAGCCCCCGTCGCTGTGTGGTTTGATCCCGGCTGACTCATGAACTTGTGCTCCTTTGCAGAAATGAAAGCTCCCTGGTTTCAGCCCTCAAGACTCTGCTGTT
Source organism: Rhamphochromis longiceps (assembly GCF_057381845.1). Classification (NCBI taxonomy): domain Eukaryota; kingdom Metazoa; phylum Chordata; class Actinopteri; order Cichliformes; family Cichlidae; genus Rhamphochromis; species Rhamphochromis longiceps. Next base: position 30,177,094 of record NC_140558.1, read on the forward strand.
CTTCACCATCCTCATGGTCACGGTGCCCATTGGACTGTATTTCGCATCAAAGGCGTACATCTTTGAAGGTGAAGTGTGTCCGGATGATTGTGGACTTACCTCCACTCTGTTCCTGCTTTCACATTTTCTTGGGGTTTTTACTTTATTTTGTAAACGTAGCACATCATCCAGATTTTAAAATCTATTGATCAGTGGTCATCTGCTGACAGGTTAATAGAGCAGTCAGTTTATCTTTAAGCTCTAATAGTAAGAGTCTTTTAGCATAGTATTTGTCATTCCATACCAACATTTCCATTTTAGATGATATAATAAAGCTAATCCAGATGAGAATGTGCATTTATTCTGGATCTAGGGATTTATCGGAACTCTTTCCCCCATAATTATCACATTTGACGACCTCCTCAGTACCCACAATGACAAATATACTGGTTTATATCACCCACAATAATCGAATACAACCAGAGATGCTGTAGGTTTATATGGAAAGACATAACAAGCCACTGCAGCTTTTATTTTTCTGGGTTTCATTCTGTGCCAGAGAAAGTTGTGTTTAGCACCTCAATATAAACCTGACTTGTGACACTTTAAACTCCGTGATGCAGCTGCTGGTCGTCGCCATTAACGCTCTGCTTCTGTTTCGTAGGTTCGATGAAGATGTCAAGCTCTGACAGTTATTTCTACGCAGCCATTGTTGCGGTGCTCGCTGTGCATGTGGTTCTGGCTTTGTTTGTTTATGTGGCCTGGAACGAAGGCGCGCCTAAAGGCAAGGGCAAACATGATTAAGGCATATCCTTATCAGCTTAGAAGACCAGAGGAGACAGACCGACCGACGTGGGGAGGGATCCAAGCCCACCCCCCTCCCCTCACACCCCCTCCCAGGTCATGGGCATTGTAAGACCATCTACAATGAGCTGCATTAGAGCTCCGAGGTTAAAGCCTGAAACTACTCTGTGTTCCCCGGCAATGGCGGGGGGGAGTGGAGCTTGCTGAGTGTGCTTGCTCACCAGCCTCAGCGGGCCCGCCTTCTTGACTTTCTTTTTTTCTCTGAAAATGTTACTTTTGTCAACAGAGGACAGCCGTGGTTTTTAAGAGGCTTTGTCATAAGCTGCCATTTGGCTAAGTGCTCTAAGTCCCTTCTCAGCAAAGAGTTTGTCTTGTAGGAAAGCATCTTGGGTTTTGACTGATGTGTGCAGGTGTGCACGCACACACACTTTGCCTCATGTTTAATGCATATGAAAGATTTGCTTCCAAAATGCTTCAATTAGCTCGAAGTCATGTTATTTTAATCACATTTCAGTTGTTGTACATTTGAGGATGTCTCTCAGCATCATTATAAACCCATAATGTGCTTAAATCTCACGCAAACCATATCATTCGAGTCATCTGTTAACCCTTTTAAATAGTGTTTAAATTTGGTTTTCTTTCAGTTGATGTGCGTTTGTGTGCCGTAGCGTGGCGACATTATGAAACTTTGGTGTTGCAGTGAGTTCCTAATTCACACTGTATTTAAATTTGTGTGTTTTGTGTCGATGATGTAGCCAGTGACGTTGGTCGTCATGCAGATGTGAGTGCCGACTTGTTCAAATAAACTGGAAAGTGTACATTTTTGTTGTTTCTAGTGGTATTTTCTAAAAATACAAAGATGAAAGGAAACGATTTGTGCTTGGTTAAAGAATTAAACTGATTCTCTACAAAATCATCTTTTATTTTTAATAAAGTGCAGAGTTTTGTTTTCAGGTTTCTAGTGTGCGTCCTGTTTTTTTACATGGTCTAATACCAGAACAACAAACTGACTACTATAAATGTGATATTAAAAAACACATTTAAAGTATTATCTTTTGCAATCCTCTGATTAAATCTTGGATGAACTGTTTGTTTTTTGTTGTATTTTTATGAATAAGGCCTGCATGTGATGAGTGAGCCTTATCACACAAGAGGTCATGACTTCCCCTACTATTTGTTGCCATAACTAACCAAAAAATGTGCGCACAGAGATCAAACATCCTCGTAAACAAACTTATTTTTAATAGTCCACCCCAGAAGCACATTTACACATTGTCACAACAGTTCCAATCCTAACATTCAGTGTGGAAAACTGTCAAAACTGATTATTTAATTCATAAAAATATCTTAATGAAATAAAGAAAACATTTGCAAACCTCATTAACATGACCCAGATTTTTCCCAGGCCTGATAAAGACTGTAGTGAAAACCATTAGAATTTGGTTGCCAAAATAAAACAAGCTTTGTCTCACATGTCTGGGAAGATACCTTATTGACCTCTGCAGGGAGTCTGAATTGTCACATGGTGGCAGTAAATGGTCAGCCAGTTCCCACAGACAGCGCGGTAAAAGAAGCAGGGATAAGACCCGGCAGCTGCCTGGCCGTAACAACGTTTTCTGCCTCGGAAACCATGTCAGCAGCTGATTTCTCTTCGTTTTTTCCCTTCACACTATGAGAGCCTCTTCTCACCAGCACCGCTTTATGTGTGTGTAGCTCCCACACTGTACTCCAGAGTCGGAGCTGTGCAGCCTGCCTGCAGTGAGTTTAACAGGCTGGTGTTGGTGATGAGGTGACAGGCCTGCGAGCAATCAGACTGATTCAGTCAGCAAACATCAGATGTCTCCCCCCCTTCCTTTGGCTGATATTTCATACGCTTACCCTTGCAACAACAGAAAGATGGGGCAAGGGCAGGCTTTGCTTTTGGCTCTTTGTCATTTAGCACACATTAGCAGGTTGAATGCATAGTGTCAGTGACATGAAAAGCAGGCCAGAGAGAGCTGAGCGTCTACCTAAATGAAGGGTTACAAGCGATACACGTCAGCACTCCTTGATGATTTTCTTTTGTATACTCTGTCCTGTAACAGAGTTCAGATAACTCATGTATAGCACAAATGTTCTTGGTGCACTTTACATCGGCTCATACTGCATGTAGTAGAACATACACTCACCAGCCTTCATTAAGCACGCCTGTTCAGCTGCTCATTAACACAAATGTTAGCCAAGCATAGGTTCAAACCGAGCATCAGGATGGGGAAAGAAAGCGATTTAGCTCATTTGACCCTTGCACAGTTGTGGGCATCAGATGGGCTGATCTGAATATTTTCCACACAACCATCTCTAGGGTTTACGGACAACAGTCTGAAAAAGAGAAAATGCCCAGTGAGCGGCAGCTCTGTTGTGGCCGGAGGTCAGAGGAGAATGGCCCCACTGTAGAGCGCCTTTGTGATGTGGTGGAGCAGGAGATTCACATCATGGACGCAGCTTGTCTGATGCTGTTGTGTCAATATGGACCACGATCTCTGAGGGCTGTTTCCAGCACCTTGTTGAATCTCTGTCACAAAGAATTAAGGCAGCTCTGAAGGCAAAAAGGGGAGTTCAGCCCAATACCAGGAACATGTACCTAATGAAGTGGCTGCTGAGTGTATCAGATGCCTCCCTCACTTAGATTTCCCTGCCCAGCAGATGGCGTGCCCAACAGATGCAAAGCTCAAACAAGCAGCTGTGTTGGTGTTTAAGTGAAAGTAAAGAAAGAGGGCAGTAGAGTACCACGCTACAGCTGGTGGAAAATAAAGTCCACCACACTGAAACCTCGGGGAGCAAACAGAGTAAGACAGGAGAATAACTCATCTGGACACTTGAGATCATATCCACCATTAAACACAACGAAGGAGGCACTTTATTGTGTTAGTCTGCGTTGTTATTTCCCATGAAATTCACCTCAGGTGCTTTTGAGAAGACGCAGGATATGTTTCAACACTTTAGAAGGTTTTATTTCACAGTTTCATCTGTGTAGGTGTTTAAAACTTAGAATTCAAGACAATTTAATTCTCAGTACATAGAGCTACATGTTAGGTTTACCAGAAACAACTGATATGTCACATAGATTTCTACATCTATCATACTTTCAAATCACTGACTAAAGTTTCATCATCAGGCGCTTTTAGATTAGGTGCTAATGACCAGACGCTCATCAAGGAGTGAAAAACCTATCCTGTTTATGCTCTGGTGTCCTCTCTGATGTGACACGTGTTGTGACATCAGGGTAAGATCCAAAGACCTGCCTAAAGTCCTTCAGAACGAGTTTCTATTATTTATCATTATCATTATTATTTTAGATACCTTTAAGGTCAGAGAGAAACCACAAAGATCTTCAAATAAAATATTGCATAGTAAGGAAAATAACAACAATTGATTTTTCCACTAAATACACCCCAAGAAGACTCCATGAAGCCATAAAATTCATGTAGGTAACTCTTGCAAGCTGTAGTGTCATAGTGCATGTAGCTACAATCAGAAATAGATGACCAGAATATGAAGTCTTTCAGGAAAACTCAAACAGAGTCACTTTTACAGCTAACATAGAGGTATAATAACTATTATGCTCTCTAACTGTAACAGTATCCTTGACAAAGGCCAAAGTTGTCTTTGCAGTAGCGGAACTGCAAACCAGCTGTGAAAAATGGCGGTGAAAATGTGATTCAGGGTGGCTTTGCTAACTCAGGGACAGGACATAGAGCATTTACTGATTCACCTGTGTACATTCTGCATCACATTAAAGAGTGCTTGAATATAATGCAAAGCCATTTGTCCATGAGCCAAATCTTAACAGGAAGTGCACCTTTAAAAAGGATGATAATGCTAAGTGCACAAGGAAATCTATCAATGGATGTCTCTGAAACCTGGAACTGAGTCAAAAACAAGATCCTGCTGTAGTGTTTGGGGGATTTGAAAATGGCTAAACCTTCAAGTGAAATAAGTCAGTCAGTCAGTTGTCCATCCATCCATCCATCCATCCATCCATCCATCTCTAATTCAGGGAAAGGAGTTGAGCTGGAGCCTATCCCAGCTGTCATATATAGCAATTCTTTCAATTTACAATCACAGCACACCTCTGTATACTTTTAGTCATTAATTTTTTTTTGTTATATTAAACAGAGATCATGTGAAGCAAAGAAAGTATTAATAACACACATATAATGACAGACATGAGGCATCAGTAGCATAATATTTTTGGTCCATCACCCCAATTAAAATAACAATATTTTTTGTCGTCCTTGGTGGTCATGCTACATTTATCAAAACCTCCCGGGACATTAGAAAAAACGCAGTTTTGTCCAAGAAATGTGTTTCATGGATGCTTTTATTTTTGTGAAGCAGGAAACAGATAAAAGCGCCACTCTTAGGTTATTTATGCTTTATGTAACAGACGGAACTTTTTATGGCTGTAGATAATTTATCAGAATGTGCTGAATATGTCCAAAAATGTGCTACGCTGGACATCTTCTATCACAGTCCAACAATCTGATGGTGAAAGTGAAGCCCTGCAGAAGGATTTCATTTCAAAGCGCACTCATTTCTCTTCATCTGTCATCTTTTTTCTTCTCTCTCAAATATGGTCACATTTTTATTTCAATATCGCCTCCATTTTTTATCTTCATTTCCAAAGATGGGTGGAATGTTTTTTAAAGACTGACTTATTGATTGATGAAGCTGACTCTTTAGTCTGTTGCGCTATTATGTGTTTTCACAAGTAACACACGAGGGATGTAAAGCATATTGTGCTTGGCACCACAACAGACGCAAGAATAGTCTAGTACGTCCAGTTTTTGCTCATTGCAGATAGAAACTGAGAAACTGTAGCCCTCTGATTGATATATATATATATATATATATATATATATATATATATATATATATATATATATATATATGATATAATGGCAGGTCATGTAGAGGAGAATAATATGTCATGACTCCATCATGAATCATCATTAATTTGCAAATTCGGAACATATTTTAATGATTTAATTTCCACAAAAGTTATTTGACACAACAAATCACACCTTTCAACTTTTATTTTATTTTGAAAAGATTTTTAATTTTTTCTATGGACACCTAAAATGTAAATGTGCCCTTTGGGTTGACTTTTGTTTAAACGTGGTGTAGGCTATAAATGAAACAGACGTGACAGTCAAGACAAAAAAGGTTCAGATATTTTTTATAGCGCATGTTTGAGGTATAAAAAAAGATAATTATTCAACACACTTTAGTGGGCTACATACTGAACTTTGAGGATAGAAACACAGTAAAGATCCTATCATGCTCGTATTGATCTCATACCGATATCAGTATTGGCATCAGTACTATCGATATTTAGATGAATCTAGAAAACACTACAATGACACCCGGATGGATAAGCTAAGAAAATGGATGGATGAACTCCTTGAGGCATCAAGCATAGAGTCACAAGGGTGCTTCCTCATGATGTACATGCTATGAGTTTCAAGGTTTCCATGCCAGCGATGTGTGCCTTCTTGGCACAGATGAGTATAAGATATGCATGCGAGGGACACGCAGACAGCAAAGACTTTCCACGTGTTTATTCTCGCTTCAACATGTCTGTTTTAAACACGTTAAAATGATGAGTCAAACATCACGTGGCATGTCCTCATTTCAGAGACCCCGTGTTCGTTAACAGTGTGATCGTTTTCAAAAGAGAAGCCTTCAGAGCTGCGCTGCATTTCAGCTTCTGTGTGGGCCAATATTACAGCTGGTTTTCATGTATTATCACCAGGGTTATGACATATGAATAGTTGCAGTGTGATAAAGACTCAAAATCACAAATTGAAGTGCAAATTTAAGACAATTTATTTCAAGCAGATTTGCAAACAAGGTTGTCATCAAGTGCTTCAAAGCAAACAAACGCCACAAATCCAGACATGAACAAGAATAAACCAATCGACATGCTTTTCATTACCTACTTTCTGGCTGCCTCAATAAAAAAAAAAAAAGGAAAGAGACAGTAAAAATGTGGGAACTCCTGAGACCCGTGCAATATCTGTTTTTGAGGCGCACTGTGGAATTAGTAACAGCAGTTCAAGCCTCCAATAAATTGTCAGGTATTGCACAACTCTTTACTTCAAGTCTAAGCAAGTGAACTATGCTAGATGATGACCTCAAAACATTTAAAGGGAGTTAAATTTAACTTTTCTCCCTATCTGATTTCCACGAATGAGGTCAGGTCAGTGCTGTGCAAGTTCCAGCCCTGAATTCTAGATGTTTCACACATTGAGAAAAATAAAGACGAGCTCACTGTAAACCTGAGCAGACCCTCTCTGAATGGTGGAAAGATTCATACCAGTCAACACAACTTAGAAAACACAGATACAAATACTAGTCTGTTGCCGCAGCGACAGACTAGTATCTAACATTTAATGCTACAGTCTGAAGTGAGATCCAACTTTGTTTCTCCACATATAAAGAAGCAGAATTTCTTTTATTGTGAAAGTTTATCAGAAATGTTGTTGCTGTTTTTTTGTGGTTCCATTTCAGGCTTCTCTCTGTGCCCTGTAAATACTACTCCCCTCTAAGCTGGAATGAGTCAAAGCAGTGCCATCTTGAAGAGGGGAGTCAGTTTGGCATGTATGAACACTTCCAAGCAACATATGATCCCCTTGCACATTTTAAGACCCCTCAGAGAAACATAAACCTCCTCATATCTTCAGATCGTCTATTCTAGTCTTGTTGTTGCTGTGTTTGGCACTGTGGCCAGGCCTGGCCTGCGTAGGTGACCCAGGGGCAGATCCTGCTCCCTTCTTTCCTTTCAGGTCACATTCCTCTGGCTTGCTGGTGCTGCTCCTCTCCACCGCCAAGTTGTCCTTGTTCTGTTTGTAGGCTGCCTTGCTGTGGTAGGGGTGGAAGGACGAGTCTGTGGCCGCGGTGTAGCACGGCACTGGTGGGTAAGCTGGCTGGACTTGGCGGTGCTCGTGGAAGTAGTCATCGTAACTTGGGGCAAATGGCACTGCAGTCTCACCAGGCTCCTTGGAGATACTCCCATTGGACTGGTTGCGCCTCCTGAAGGTGATGCCCTGGCTGCACTTGGTGAAACCCAGATGGTAGATCTCTATGAGGTTGAGGAACAGAGACACAGAGGCCACTCCAAGCATAAAGATGATGAAGATGGTTTTCTCTGTGGGGCGGGATATGTAGCAGTTAACCACATTGGGACAGGGGGGTCTGTCACATGTGTACATGGGTTTGAGCTCAAAGCCGTACAAAAAGTACTGGGCCACGATGAAGCCCACCTCAAACAGCGTCTTGAAGATCACATTGAAGACATATGTCCGCAAAAGCTCCCCCTGCAGGCGGACTCGTCCCTTATTGTCTCTTATCAGAGCCTTCTTGTGCTTCACATCCACAATGAGAGTCTGTTTGTCTGATTGATGACTGTGCTCCTTTTCTCTCTCCTTTTCTTTCTCCTTCTGCTTTTCCTCCATCCGGACTAGATGGAGAATGTGCCCCAGGTATATCAGAGTCGGTGTGGATACAAAGATTATCTGCAGCACCCAGAACCGGACGTGAGATATGGGGAAAGTGATGTCATAGCATACGTTCTCGCAACCGGGCTGCTTGGTGTCGCAGGTGAAGCCCGACTGCTCGTCGCCCCACACCTTCTCTGTCGCAGCACTCAGGATCAGGATGCGGAAGATGAACAGGACAGTGAGCCACACCTTCCCCACGACAGTGGAGTGCTCCTGGGCTTTTTCCAGGAGCTTTCCCAGCAGGTTCCAATCCCCCATGGCTGTGAGAGGTCAGATCTAGGACTACAGAGGATTTGAAAATAGAAAAAGTTATTTCATCTATAGACTGTTGTACACAGCAACAGAGATTAAATGACTACAGTAAAACTAATCCTGAGCGTACGCCTCATCCTTCCTGACGACTAAAAATTCTCTTACCAAGTTCAGCAGAGATCAGAACAACCAAGTCTTTTGGGAGCCAAGCTGCTAACTGAGCGTCCAACTGGGCGGCCGCCACTGAGCAGGTAGTGGTCTTATCCGCGTGGGTGCAAACAGGATTATATTTACTTTGGGAGGGTATATATTTGGCAAGTGTGGACAGGAGGAAAGCAGGTTTCAGACATGATTCTGCGGCTCCTGGCCTTCATGACCCACGCCATGGCAACACGAGCCACACGAAGTGAAATCAAACACTGGGCAGATGTGGTGGGAGTGTGAATTAGAAACAGTTGAGTAATGTTAGAGCTGTCAGCTCCTGTGACACATTAGGTTTTAAATAGATTCTGCTTCTGATGAATGGTCTATACAGTAGTAAGAGTGGAAGTAGAAGGTATGCTGCTCTGGAGGATGAATTCAAGTGTTGAAATGTGGCAGGTGGGCTGACGCTGAGGGAGCCAGCACCAGCTATCGCAGATTGGACAGCAATTTAAATATGGGACCCGCACTCCACGGTGTGAGATCCCACATTACAATGAAGAATAATGCCATCATTCGAGGAAAAAGAAGTGAAACAACTTCAACTTCTGTTCTCACATAAGACAGCTGTTAACCTGCACTTACAGCATTTGGCCACAGCATGAACCATTAATAAGTTAACTTTAGGTTTAGGACTATAATTTAAACTCCTGAAGAAACAAATATTTCAGTCTATAAAGCATAAAGTTAAAAAAAAAAAATCACAGAAAACTTACATTTACTGGAGAAAGTCACCGTGTCAGCTCATACATCCTCTGTGGCAAAGCTTCCCACGTCTGGCAGGGTCCATGAGGCCTCACTGCTTTACCGACTGGCCTCAGTGCAACACTAATCTTAGGACCCCCAACAATGCCCTTGAATGGACAGGAAAAGCAGACTCTTGCGAGCCACAAACTTAGTTCCACGCCGACAAGCTCAGTGACTCAGTCTTCTGTCTTCAAATACAACTCTCGCAGAAATCAGAATCCAGGCCCAGGGGTCTTTAGCCGGCCACAGCACACATATGCACACACACTCAACCAAAGAACCAACCAACAAACCTGCTCTCCCTTGACCCTCCCTCCCCCCTCGGTTAAATTTGGCACGGTGTGCACTGTCCAGTGTAAACTATTAAACAAACCCCTGCTCGCATGCTACGGCGAGTGACAGGGCAGCTGGCCAATGATCTTGTCTGCTAAGTCTGTCTGGCCACAAGTGTTCCCGAGATCTAAATATATCACAAGGGTCTCTTTTCCTATCATGGGGGTGGAGATGGGATGGTGGTGGTGCAGGAATGATTTGGAGATGAACAACTACTGGCATCCTGAAGTTCCAAATCACAGTGACAGGAAAGGGGTAAATGTATTTATTAAAAAAGCTGAGTTTCAATGAGTTAAAATCCTAGCTACTAAACACAACAACTCACTTCAGACATATTTCATTATTTCATCAGGTACTCAAAGAAACAACACACTGCATGTTTGCTAAATAATTTCATATTATCTGCCAGTTTATTTCTTCATAATCCACAATGTACACTGTTTCAACCCATTGTATAGTTTATCAGGGTTGATTACCTGGATGTAAAATGCTACAGGTGCATTTAGAAAGGGTTTTTTGTATGTTACACGCACACATGGCAAACGATTTGTATAAACAGCTACTTTACATTTTATTTACATTTACAGGACAAGTGAGATGTTCACTAATATATCGTGATGGTTAATACTAGGGTCTGTTAAACAGTACGTCAGCTGCAAACATTTTTTTAAGCCCACTGGAAGAAAATTTTACAAAGATGAAAAGTAAGGAAAGGTATTCTAACTCAAGGATATATCTGCAGTAATGAGACTGGACAAATTCTAAGCTGAGGTACCTCTGCAGACAAGCGGAAAGGACTAACACCGACATTTTTAACTTTTTGGGGATTATGAGCTGAAAATTGATGAAGGTTTACCGACAAGTCAAAGTGAACACACATGTAGAAGCCACAATATTAAAACCGCTGATGGTTGAACATCCTTACAAAACAGTGTTCTCTGTGGAAACTTCTTTCCATGCGTGAGAGTGCTACCATCTGAACACAACAGATCAAGGTAGTAACCTGGCCTCCAAACTCTCCAGACACACAACTTCAAAAAGTCGAAGTTTCATGCTTCAGTGCATTTGAGCTCTTTTGATGGCATGATATTAGGCAGCTGGTTTCAACACTGTGGCTTACAGGCACCGGTGATGACATGGCAATCATGTTTGGACAGTATTACATTGTTTTGTTTTGAATTGAAAATTTATTTTCTAGCACCAACTGTAGCAACAAGCGGTCTACATTAAGTTCAGAAAAAATCAGTGACCATCAAATAAAATCTAACCACCATACTGTTAACAGCTGTTCAAGTCATTTTACCCATTTATATGTGCTTTCCTATACATCCACTAGCTTCTAATGGTTTCATTTTTTGAATTTCTCATCCAGCATTTCAACTCCTTCAATAACCTCTGATTTTTAAAGGACCAAAGTGATGTTTCAGAGCATTTCGGTTGACTTTTACCATTACGTGTTTTCGTTTGTTTAGTTTGGAATCGTGGCGTCCACAATTTTCTTAAATTTCAGTATCGAATGATCTGCTATGGTGTGGACTTATGTACAGATTACAAACCCTTTTCCAAACAGCAATCTTTACAGACTTTTTGCACCAATTATAACTGGTATGTTTTAAATTGCTCATATTCAACAACAATTCTGTACACCTGTTTTATTCTTCTAAGAATACTGAGCTGCAACAACAATACGGCTGTTACAAAAACAAGGCATCACACTAATAGTCAGCCTAAGCTTGTCAACAACTTGACAAACTGCTATTTATACTAAAAAAATAATATAATGGAAGCCTTCAGAAGCATTGTGGAATCCAGAAAAAAGAAAAACAAAGAAAAAAACCCTAAAGATCTAATCAAGGTAAGCTTGGTTTTACTGTAACAACAGCCACCTTGGATTTGAGTTAAAATGTTCTTAAGCACCAGTTTGGTCTTTAAACCTTCACTACAGACTCTAGTTTAGGCGAGAACGGCAGCCAATATTTGTGAGTAAAAATGAACAGATAAAAACAAGTATCTAAGATCCACTGACTGAATTATGTATAAATAAATAGCCAAAAAGCTGAAATTGACCTAATACACAGTATATATGTGACTTTAATGCATGAGATACTACGTGGTCAGGTGAGGTTACTGCTTATTAGTTCAAGAGAGTCTCAGAAAGCAGAACACCTCTCACCCCTCTCGGCTGGGCTCTTTTTGGTCACAGTGAACTTAGACTTGAGAGAATGATCTGCTATCAGCTGATTGATTTCATTTTGCTTGTAAGTGGACAATCTTTGGCTTATCCATGGTAACTTTGACTCGTCTTCAGAGCTGCGGAAGGACCGTTTGCAGGCCCTGCCTATGAGGTACACCACCTCTGCCAGGTTGAGCAGCACACACACCGCAGACACTGCCAGCATGAACACAGTGAATATGGTCTTTTCTGTCGGTCTGGAGACAAAGCAGTCCACCGTATTGGGGCAAGGGAATGAGTCACATTTCACCAAACGCACCATCTTAAAGTCAGGATAGATCAAGTAAAAGATGTAGAGAAAAGCCACTTCGAAAATTATTCTAAAGATGATACTGATCATGTATGTCCACCACAGAGCGCCCGTGATCTGAAACTTCTGGTTCTTGATGTGTTCCAGCTCTTTGGGACTACTGCGGCCTGCCCTCTTCAGGATCTTCTTGTCGATGTGCCTTCGGTGGGCTACGTGCATGGCCACTAAGAGTGCAGGGGTGGAGACCAGGATGAGCTGGAGTGCCCACAGACGGATGTGTGAAATTGGGAAGAACTGGTCGTAGCAGACGCTATTGCAGCCGGGCTGCTGGGTGTTGCAGGTGAAGCCGGACTTTTCATCGCCCCAGACGCTCTCCGCAGCAACCACCAGGACCAGGATGCGGAAGATGAAGATGACAGACAGCCAGACGCGTCCGATGCCAGTAGAGTGCCTGTTTACACCGCTGATCACGGCATAAAAGGACCCCCAGTTCATTTTCGACTCCAGGTCTGGGGAAAAGGGGATTAATATAAGTTTTTACAGGGCAGTTACATGTGTGGGATGCTTTGCATCTAAAAATCACCCAAAATTCTAATTACTAAGAAAATTTACTCCCTTTTTTATTACTGGCATGAAGTCACAATGGCTTGCCAGTTAAATAAGGTCTTTAGACTATAACTGCACACAAAACTTAGCATTTCAGAAAAAATCGAACCGGTGTAACATGAGTAGTTAGAGGTTTACCAGGCTCAGCCGGCGGTGCAAGCGGCGTAAGCAGCACCGGGTCCAAAGATGACCATCTTGAAGTATGACCTGAGCATCAAGCCGGATTTGGCAGTCAGGAACAACAGACAAGAATTGCCAAGTAGCCTGCCGGCTGTATAAAAACAGGGGCGATGGCCTGCCATCATGCACCGTCAGAAGACGCAACAGGTTGAAACCAATTGCAAAACATTTGCAGAACCACGTGATATGCTCATCCTGTATTAATACTCTACTCCCAGGCTGGCTTACAGCCCAACTGCAGACAGACTGACAGACTGCCAGCAAATTTCTCCAAGGGAGCAGCAAGACATGCATCTCATTGAGGCTTTCCTTTTTTTTTTCCCCTTGAGAGATCTCTATTGTTTGAGAATAGCTATGTTCTTTAAGGTTTTCCTTTAACAGATCTTAAAATTATGTGACTTTTAAAGCATATTCAGTAAAACATTGCTACCATAAAGGGAATGATGATGAGACCGTAAGCATGCCAAGTATTTGCCAAGTCAAGTCACTGGGGCATGTCAGTCATCACTCACCCCAAATCCAACCTCTCACTGAATGTTAGTATAAAACAATTAGAAAGGAGATAACATGAATTTTTACCTTCAGCTGCTGGTGGTACACAAAAATGTGTACAAAATGGGAAGAAATAAATTCAAATTTGTGTTTTTTAGCGAGCCAAAAGGCTGGATTGAGAACACCATGCGTTTGGAAAATGCTAATCATTCCTCCGCCACTAGCCACTGCCCTGCACCGTAGCGGTCATATGCTCTTATATAAACTATTTACATACAATGGTACCCTTTATGGGGCTGCAACAAGACTCTTTCAGAATTCAGATCAAACGCCTCGATTTCCGCCTACCCCGGGGCAAAAGAAAGAATCTGTGTGGACACAAAAGGCCTCAGCCTGCCACATTATTTATTGTGCTTGGCAGGGCAGGGAAGTGAAGGACGCTGTTGACCCGAGTCACTGCTGCTGCGACATTAACAGGTTTACGAATTCACACAGATTATATATGAACTAGGGAACTACTGCATAGTCTAATGGAGTGGCTAATTTGAATGCTACAGCACTTTAAAAGATTGATTTGATTAAATTGTAATTTGCACTTTAAAAATAAAATACAGCTTTAATTTTTGATGTTACCTAGACTTTTTAATTCCAACAATACTAGCACAAGAATATATTAACCCAGTCACACAGGTTAGTCCAGTTAAGTCCAATATAACATGTTACCAAATGGTTCATATTAAAAGTTATTATTTACATAGCACCGTCAACAGGTTAGTTGTGGTCACACCCCCTTCCACGTAACAGTAGAAACCATGATTTACGGCAACACAACGTGGTCGTTTGTCATGTACAATCAGATGACACACAGTGGCTCACTGTGCCATGGGTTTTCCTGCATCACTCGCAGGCCGTAGTGGGAGGGTTTGGGTGGCCTGCTAATAATCTGAATGAACTGCACCTCATTTACATTCTCTCTACACAAGGAAGAGACACAAATGTGCAATTGTAGCAAACACATCTTTATTTCAAAGGCAAATCTGCACAAATAATGATAGGTTTGCCATTGCATAAGAACAATATTATTAAGTCAGCAAAGCTTTTCTGTGATCAAAGAAAAATTATACATTTAAAAAACAAAACCAAAAAAGACCTGTTGTACCATGCAGATAAGGTAATAATATAGATATGAATACAACTTAATAGAAAGCGGGTAATCAGACTGAGCAGGCACTGTCTAGTGGCTAAAAATAATCAGGACTTGAAATACAGTTCTGTTCTTAAACACAGCAAAATGGAACAGGTTAACCAATATCTTTAAATTATACAGTCAAAATAAAACAAGCAAAACTAGCTTTGTATGCTTTCCCTGTACATAAAGAATAAAAGCTCGAGATACAAAAGAAAAACATGACTTAATGTGTACTAGTCCAGTTAATCCTTTATAAATCTACTTTTAATTTCTTTCTTTCTCTCTCACACACACACACACACACACACACACACACCCCTGAACTACTTCCTTTGAGTGTAGCATGATATGAGATACTTCTCCCAGTCAGAGTCCTGTTTCTGGGCTTTAAGCTGAACACTGTCTACAAAACAAAACGGAAAATTGTGAATATCAACATAGAGCGGTGACAATGAGGAATAAACACATCGCATTGAAGTATATTAGTGTAGTGTGGACTCTTAGAGAAAATGCATTTTTAAAATATAATGTAACTTACTTCTTTTGATGAGACTGGTCTTCTTAAGTTTGCTGTGGATGGCGTGTCCATTCTGGGCCAGTCTCAAAGACAATGAAGCACCCCTCCTGAAATGATGTGTTAAGTGTGTTCATTACTTATTGGTCCTTTTTGAATGTAGAGTAGATGATTGTATTTTGCCTATTTGTGGCACAAACAGAAACAGTGCTGTGCAAAAGTCTTTCTGAAAGCCTGGACAACAAAGTGTTTCTTTGAACCCTTGCTGCTTTTTTGCTCATTTTAAGAGGAACATTTGTTAAGCCACCCAACACTGTGGCCTTTAAATGATTTGAGCATTTAGAAAAGAAAAAAGAAAAAGTAAACTACAGCCTGTTGCCTGTTTATGTTTTCCCATTTCTTTTGCTGAATCTATGAAAAATGCCAAAGATAACAGTTTAACAGGCATAATAATATTTTTGCATCAACAAGGTGATTCCTAAAGAGCTATGAACTTAACACTTAGCATATTTCAGCATGGAGTGCAGTGTGTCCTCAAAAGACTTTGGGCAAACTGGACAAGAAGAGTACAAAAGAAGTAGCAGGCAAAATCTGTGGCGACAAGGTCTTATGAGGATGAAACTTCTGGTGCCGTCATGGTTTGAGGTTCCATTTCAAGCCAAGCCAACTTATATTAAAAATAAATAAATAAATAAATAAATAAACAAAGCTTAACAGAGGAAACGGAAAAAAGAGTTTCAGCCAGAGGTACTGGGGATCTTGTCATGACTGATGAGTACTGTTAAGATTTTGATCCACCACCATGCAATGCCATCTGCAAGGCATCCAACTGAAGATGGCCAATCAGCATGACAATAATCCCAATGTCACTGCTAATACAGTAAAAGGATACCTGGATAGAAAACCGCAGTCAGTAATGAACTGGCTGCCTCAAAGCAGATTACTGAAGCAGTGTGGGATCATCTCGACAGAACAAAAGGACAGCAAACTTCCCAAGAAGAGTGCTGAATGACCTTCAAGAAGCCCGGAGAACTATTCCTGAAGACCATTTAAAGAAGTGACAAGGAAGCTGCCTAAGAGTTCACGCTGCATTCAAAATGATAAGTGGTCATTCCAAATATTGATTTTGAAATTTGTAAGAATTGTGCAAACTCTGTTTTTGCCTTATTTCCTGCATTTCCAGGTATGTTTGCATATGTTTCAACAAACTGCTGCACTTGTTTTCCTAGCAAAATACATGAAAGGAAAGGAAAAAGAAATGGGTTGTGGCTCAAGACTTTTTCACATTACTATACAGTCACCATGCTACTTCTTAATTTAACAATTTACATTGTTTAATGGTGACGTAATAATTTTTTTACTGTTAAAATTCTGTCCACTGAAACTTTTTACGCCACAATTAATTGACTGTGTTTTATGTTTCGATACCTCATGGCTCCGAGCTTTCCCTTCTCCATGAACAGCTCGACTGTAACTTTGCCTTCCTGTGGGTACAGCCTAGCATAGAGGGTCCTGTTGTGTACAGTCGCTTTGAACCAGCCGACTGCCTCCTCAGACCAATCTCTCCCATTCAGAGGCATCACCTAAGGGGTAGGAAATACACACAAAATACCATGAACTGAGATAATTCATTTCCTTTTCTCACCAAGTAACAGATAACGCTGTGACTAATAGTGGACAAATGCAAATAATTAAGCCCACACTCTCACAGCACAGCTTTTTAACATTTCCATGTATGCAAACTCTGGCAGGGACAGTCCGTATGACTCTCTCTGAATATTTTTACATGTCCATGCAGGTGTACTGTAAATCCACTTACATTAGTCAGTGAAACCTGCACAGCCTGAAGTGGTATAGTAGCCATTTCAGGGGTCAGCTCCTTTATATTTGACAGTGACAGACAGGCAGTGTCACCATAGTCCAACCTTTTCACTTCCACCTTGATGGATGTCTCTGTCCCAGCACCATCTTACATCCAAAAGACAGAGAACATACAAAGCAAGACTAAAAATCCAGTGTGATATTCCCAAGTGGCTACCAGGAAAAAGTGACACTGCTACCATCTAGAGGCATACATCTGCAAAAACATTTCAACACAAGGACAGAACCCACCTCTGCTCACGCCACATATCTTTATCACCTGGCTCCTGCACCATTGTTCTCGCTCGGCGACCCAACCCATTACTACGGTTCCAATATCTGGAATGCAGTTCTGCTCAGCATTTGAACTACTGGCTTTCCAGCTGTGCCAAATGAAAATAATAATGATGATGACCAGAAACATGTGGGTTATTAAAAAAGAAAAAAAAAATCTACAAAGAAAACGGTTATGAATAAAAGGCATAAATGGCTCTTTAAGTTCTGAAAATGTCATCAGTGAATCAGCAGGAAAATCTGAGAAAAAGCAGACTTAAGTTTAGCCTCAGCAATGAATGACTTACTCTGTGGCAAAGGCCTGTAGCTTCTCATGGGAGTCTGCCTGCTGGATGTAGAAGTTGCTCGGACTCACAATGTGAGACACCACAACCTCAGTCTCTTCAAATCTTCGGATTTGGAAATCGGGAATCTTTAAACTGTTGGTTGTTGCCATTTTCGCACCATCAGAACTGTTATCACGTTCAGGCTCTGCGCACTTGGGACTTTTGGGTTTCCAGTGGATATTCACACCCACGATCTCTGGCTGAGTAGTTATATTTTGGCAGTCTTCACTTCCCAAGGGACCAGGATCAGAGACCCTCTCCACTACCTCTGCGAAGATGTCTCCAATATCCCAGAGTTCAGTTTGTGTTGCAATCACGCAACTATAGATGAGAGAGCCACTTGACTCGGCTTTTTTCACTCTGAAGACTGGGGCTCGGGTTTCAAACTTTGCATTCAAAGTTTTTGGAGCAAGAACTTCTACCAGATCGGTGACAACGTGACTGAACTGGTCTTTTTGTGGTGTAATGGTAGGTGACACAGGCTGCTGTAAATCTGAACTGTATGCACGTTTAGCCCACTCCATGGCCGTGACCTCCAGTGAACCCATGTTTTTAACTTTTGCTCTGAGGAAGTGCAGCAGCTGGGAGGATGTTTGTTTTTGGTGTTGCACCTTGACATCATCTTCACATCCCCAGTGTAATAGTGGTGTGGTGTTCATGGGTTTTGGGTTACTGAGCTCGGGGAAAACAGCTTTTAAGGGAGGTAAAAGTATTTGAGGCCTCTCTGCACTTCTGTCACGGCTCTCATCAGTGACAGGTGGAAAAATCCCAGCATCCACTTGGCTCTTCTCCTCAAAATCAACCTGCTTTTCTTCAACCTTAAAATCACAACTTGAAGTCAAAACAGTGCTGGTGAGGCTTGAAGAACGCCTGCATATCATGTTGTCCTGATAGCCTGCCGCAGGCTTCGAGGTGAGGAAGCGTTGTAGCTGCTGAAGAGACACCGTGGCTCCCAGTACCTGGATTGCTTTTGCTATTGAGCTCGCCATCAGCGAGTTCTTTAACATGGGCCCAAACTTAAAAACATCTGTAATCTGAATCTCTTTGATGCCAAGCTGCTGTATCTGATTTCCGCTGACTCCATTTTTAACCTTAGGAAGAAGACAAACCTGCGGGTCTGACAGGGAAAGCAGGCAGCAGAGGTTTATTAATACAGTTACTTATCCATCTGTAGCTATACGATTAATTTATAACTTACCAGCTGTGAGGTCCTTTAATGAAGCTGAAAGCTTTGCGACTGTTTGACATTTCACATCTAAAGCTTTTGAGAGATCGCTGAACAAGTTCCTGGGACAAGATGAATTCAGGTAACCTTGGACATCTTTATAGGCCTGGTTGTAAAAAAGGGGGAAATTTGTGTGGTTTATTTAAAAATACACATACATTGTGTTTATTAGTTCAGAGGAAACCAATTTTGGCAGTCAGCTGATATTTCACGTTTTTGTAATGACGAACACACTGTACCTTTTTCCATTGGTCTTAGCAATATCAGCTAATGTAAGTAAATGCATTAATTAGTCGCTCGCTTGCCAGCTAGCTTTACCTTG
This sequence comes from Rhamphochromis longiceps, assembly GCF_057381845.1. Taxonomy (NCBI): domain Eukaryota; kingdom Metazoa; phylum Chordata; class Actinopteri; order Cichliformes; family Cichlidae; genus Rhamphochromis; species Rhamphochromis longiceps. The sequence continues at coordinate 30,196,442 of NC_140558.1, forward strand.
ATGGTGAAGTTGCGAAGGTCTTGTTCAAGTTTATTCCGGGCATTTTCCAGCAAGAACAGCTGGTAAGTTAACTGCACTTTCTGGGAAATCATGGAGGGCGCCGACTGGAGGGTGACAGCCAGCTGGTGAGGAGCCATGGCGTGCGTGACCCCTGCCAGTATGACTGGTGGCTAGTTAGCGGCTAGTTAGCTAGCCAATTAGCGTTATTATTCCTGACTTTGACGGTCCTTTTCTTTTCATAGATTTTCTTGGGGGTTCCGCAAATTACCATAGTGGAACGATTCCTTTTAGTCTACTTTTTGACCTCGGTTTCTTCTTTAAAAACCCGGTTGTCATAAAAATGTATCCCACTCCTTTTTCCACCAATGCCAGGCCGCCATCTTGAGAAGAGGCCCCAGCCAGTAGAGGTGGGCGGAATGGATCGAAAAATAAACCTCACTAACCTGCACTATGAAGAAAGTCCAAACCTTTTTGTGTGGTTTAGAGACAGAAAAACTTGCATTCCAGGTCTCCAAAGACTCCATTTCAAAAGACCTGAAAAGCTGAAAGTGGTGTTTTGTTGCGTTAACTGATTATTGTGGAAAGTAATCATTGATATAGTAGTGATTAAAACGATAATTCATGGCATACTACTCTCCCCCAATTAGCTACCCGAATAACAAATAGTAACCAATCCTGGCCCTGCATTTACTTGGTATTGGATCGATACCAATATTTGTAGTATGGAACAGCATTACTGTGAATGAGGGAAATGTGAATGTTGATTTTTTTTTTTTTTTTTGCTAAATGTGCCTGTCTCTAAAGTACTTTGCGTCTACATCTGTTTTTAAAATGATAAAAAAAAAAAATAGATTTCAGACATCTTTCATAGTGCATGTTTGATTTTTATTTTCATTTCCAATTAAATTAACAATTAAAAGAATTTAGAACTTCTTTTTTTTATCAGACAGCATTTGACAGTCTAGAGTAGGGCTGAACGATTATGGAAAATAATCTAATTGCGATTTTTTGCCCCAATATTGTGATTGCGATGCGATATGCGATTATTTTTTAAGGTCTTTGTCTTCTGTATTATTAAACAAAGACAAGCAATACATCATATAGTATGGCCAATACTATATTACATTAATTTTAAACTGTTCTTTCCTGGAAGACAGACCTCTGTTACGATGACATGAGGTGATGCATGAATTGATGACTGACATTTTTATTTAACTTCTTCAATCACAACAGTATATTTGAACATACACAATAGTTTATTTTTAGCTTACAAACATCTGAGCATAAAGTGCTGACAAGGAACCCTGGTGTAAACATTAAAATGAAAGTCAGTACAATGTGCAGATTGCAGAAATATACATAAACAAAATCAGTGGCTTTACCGCACTCAGTTTTTCGACATCTGTGAACTACTAGACAGTCATTCAATTAAAAAATAATAAATAAATAATACACACATCTTACTGATCTCTGCAGTCAGTAACATTACACATAAAGTACAAACATAATAGCAATTGTATAAACACACACACAAACACGCCTTTAAAATTTAAAGGCGTGAAATTACCGCTGTCTCAGTGGAGTTTAATAAACTCGGCCGTCTGCTTCTTGCTATCTAAAATATAACCAGACACTGGTGTAAATTCTCGACTGTCTCATACTTCTGTTTAATAAGTTTTCTGTTTGACGTTTAGTCAGCTGTGTGAAAACCAAGGAGGAACCCACCCGGGGGATTAATAAAGTTTTATTTTATCTAATCTAATAACTTTAATCTCAGCCAAACCGATTTACTCACGAACAAACAAAACACTGAAAAAAGCCCAACAATAACATTTTTAGGTTGTCTAAGTGACTTATATATCACGTTTAACCCGAGCAGCGAAACTCCGCGGTGATCTGAAAATGATGTGCCGGGAGTTGTGCCGTTCTCGGCCGCATCAGTAACCCTCGAGCTCCCGGCTAGCTGTCGAGCTGGTGGGTAGCAGACGCCTCTGAAAACGTCGAAGCACTTTTGCAAATATGGGATATCTTGATAAACCGAGCAGATATTTGATGTTTACACAACTACTTTCTCACCTGAAAATATGTTAAAAGTTTATTTTGTGACCCAGAAAGATTAGTATGAGTAATTTTAAAACTTAGTAGCGGCCGCCATTGTTGGAAACTGGAGTTTGGCTGGGCCGCGCTATGAATTCTGGGATATGGTAGTAATTTGGACAGCCTTCGGCGCGTCGCTGTGACGTAATCGGTCTACAAATGCGGCCTCAGGAGGATGCAGCCCATGAATTTGGACATGTCCAGAGTATAATCGCAGCCTTTGCGGTTAGAAAATTGCACTTGATCATGTCGCGATATTATCGCAAATGCGATATATCGTTCAGCCCTAGTCTAGAGCAAGGATGTCAAGCTCATTTGACATAGTGGGCTGCATAGAGCCCACTTTGATCCATAAGAAGTTTAACCATCCATTGAATTTCTCAGATATCTTCATATAACAAAAAAGAAGTACATTTTAAGCAGAATGTCTCAGTTTTTCTACACGATAAAGAAATGCTGCTGTATTAAATGGAAGAAATCTGTCCATATTGTAAGTACTGGATGTAACAGACTATGACTTTCTAACTGTGGACCCTCTTTAAAAAGATAGAAGTTTCAGTTGTAGATATTGCATTTAACTGTTTATCTATTATTTAGTTACTTTGGTGTGTTATGAATGGTTACGAAGGAGGTCCTTATCAGTAGAAAAAGCTGTCAACCTTATAGAAAATACAGTTAAAAGTCCCAAATTTATGCCCTTTTTCTCAATTTTTTTCCAAGTCTGTCTAGTTGGACAGAATGGAGTCTTTGGCGGTCTGATTCTGGCCCAGGGGCCATGTGTTTGGCACCCCTGGTGTAGAGGTAGAAACAGAAAGTCGTGCAACTTTGCATGCAAGCTGTTGCTAATGTCTAAATGCCAGTAACTATCAACACCAAGAAGAAGAATGAATATAATTTACTTGTTGCATTCCTATGGTTTGACACCTAATGCTATCCACACAGTGTTCTTTTCTTCAAGTGCTCTTTGCTTGAACTTGTCAAGCTGCTACTTGATCTAGAAGCTGAAACGTGTGGGTGGGGCAATACAGACATTTTACTAAAGTTAATATTGCTCAAGAGTTAGATTGATAGGCAGTTTTGCTGTACCCGTGATAATGCTGACATCACATATACTGGTTCCAGTTGCAAAACGGCACTTTGCATCAGTTTCAAGAAGAGGGATTTGCCAATAGGAAGACAGCAAGAAAGATTGCTCAATGGCATATCTTTTTTTTCTTTTGGTGTACATCCAGAGGTACTTGCTTACAATTTCAAATATCTTTTCATGCCATTGCCAGTGGATCAGTATTGTAGGATGCAAGTCAAAGTTTAATGTTGTGTTGCTTAGTTTCACAATCTTAATGGATGACCTTCTCTGATCATGACCTTACAGTTAGGATTCTATGACTTGGTGGCATTTCAACTATAATTGTTCACCTTCCCACCTCATTGATTTATTTTGTAGATACTGAAATGCGGGGAATGGTATTCTTAAATAAAGAACTGCACGATATCGTGGTTATTCAGTGCGACATGTTTATTATGTAAACCATACACCGTTGCAACATCTGACCACAGTCTCCAGGGTCAGAGCCACACATTATATATTACAGAACAGGCTGGTATAATGACATTTCTTGTATAAAGACAAAATAAGCCATTCTTATTTAAAAATATATACAAATCAATATGTTTAAACAAAAGCTCTCTTACAAGGGTCTATATGGCAATTGTGTTGAATTATTCAGGAGTCCAGTCGTGACTCTTGGAATGTTCTGCAAGGCTTCATAGACGTCATAAAAATGTAATCCATTGGCTAAAGCTTTTAGTTTCAAAACAAACATTCACGATGAAGAATGGATACGAACTCTTGTGATTCTTGATTTGACGTGCACTGTAACCAAACCACTTGGGAATCAGTAATGCCAATTTCCAGTTTAAGATTTTAGCTTCAGAGGTCACGAAAAGTTTGCAGGTATGTCCTGTAAGACTGTAATGTGCAATAACCACAATCTTCACTTTTCCACCAAGTTTATGGTATGCTTACTTTACATAGCCCATGTGCATGTCTAAAATTATCTAAAAAAAAAACTGTAAAAGACTGATTTGAGACTTCACACCATAACAGATCTCTGTGTGCAGCACAGCTTCCTGCTGAACATGATGAAAACTGCTAACAAAACAATTGCAAATAAGACAATTATCATCATTTGTCCAAAATGAACTTCCTGTGCCTTTGTGCGCAATGAACAGTACAATGAAGGGTTCATCAGATATTCTGTCACCGTAAGGTTTCTAACTCTCGTAAAGCATTCTGCCTCACTGATATCGGGCACTGTAATCTCTGTCTCATTTAAGACCATCAACCATCTGTTGTCACAGCAGTTGAAAGGATTCCCGCTTATATGCATGACGGTAAGGTTTGTGGATAAAGCACGAATCAACGAAGGGTTTAAAGTTATAAAAACATTATGTCTTATGTCAATTTCTCTCAGGGGAGAACAACTTAAACTTCTGGGAATTGTATCCAGCAGGTTGTTCGATACGTTCAGGTGGGTTAATGCCGGCATGCACGGTAGAGACAACAGACGAGAGCTGGTTAAGTTGATCTCACTGATAATTAAGGACTGAAGAGTTGTTTGCACACCTTCTAGCGCCCCCTCTTGCATGACCAGTGATGGATTTTTTGCAAGGCTGAGGGAAACCAAAGAAGTCCCCTGAAATGTGTTAGGCTGAAGCATTTTTATGCCATTTCCTTTAAGATTGAGGTGTTTTAGAGTCCCTAAGTAGGCGAATTCAACACAAAGGTCATCAAGATTTGTTTGCTGTGTTGAGTTAATGCTTCCTAAGTGATCAGCAGAAGTGCAAGGTTGGACTGAGTTGTCTTGCAGATTTAGTCTTTCTATTTGTGCGAGTGCACTGAGAAAAGGTGGGGAAATATATACCAGCCTGTTGCTTTGCAGGTCAAGGTGCTTTAGGGAGCGGAAGAAAAGCTGGCGAAGGGGTCCTGAGTCAGAGTCATTTCTCACATCCCAGATGATGCTTTGTAGACAGTTATAGCTGAGATTCAGAGTTTCTAAAGACAGCAATAGGCTTAAAGTCTCGATTGGGAAAGACCTGAAGTGGTTGTAGCTCAGGTCAATATAAATCAGTGGCATGGGCCTCCAGTTTGAGTGTAGGTTGTTTTTTATTGCAATTTTTTCACCTACAATCTCACTATAAAGAGAATTTGTCTCTGACACCAAAGCAGCCTCTGAATAGGAACCGATCATGTTATTCTGTAAATAAAGATACCGCAAACGGTTCGTTTTCGGAACGATTGGAAAATAAAGAAGTTTGTTGTGGCTGAGATCAAGAACTTCAAGCCTGTACAGCCTGCTGTCCTCATGTGTGACAAAAAACTCTACAGAGTTTCTGCTCAGATTTAGAAATTTCACTTGACGCAATTTAAAATCACAAATGTGCGCAAGATTGTTTTTAGCCAAGTTTAACACCTCTAATTGGATCAGTGATTCGAACGTCCCTTCTTCGATCTCAGATATCAGATTGTCGTCAATAGCAATGGCCCTCAGGCTTTTACTCTCTGTGAATAATTTGTGTGAAAGTCTTGTTAAAGCATTACCGGTCATCTTGAGCTGATCGAGGGCGGATTTGTTTCTAAGGTAGTGCTCGGCTGCAAAGTCACTCAGGCCGTTCATTGATATGTCCAAATCCTTCAGCCCGCTGAGGGATTGGAGGGCTTTGCTGTTATTGCCAAGGTTGTTGTTTAGTTCGTTTCTGGACAAATTCAGCTGCTCAAGTCGAACCAGGTTTTCAAACAGCCCCTCGGAGATGAGATCCAGCTGGTTGTTGCTCAAGTCCAGCTGCTCCAAGCAAGGCAGCTCAAGCTTGTGCAGCTGTCTGATGAAGTTATTGGACAAGTCCAGTCTTCTGATCCTTATATCCAAATCCACAGGGATAGAAGAGAGATTCCGATTGTTCCAGGACTGCTCCTTGAAATTAAAGGAACACAGTGTGAGCCTCAGAGATGGGGCACTTTTAAAAAATATCAAAACCAGCAATTCTGTAGGCTTAAGAAATAAATAAATAGTGCAAATTTAAAAACATTTAGCATTTATATTGATCATGTTGAACCTACCCTCGAAGCATAATACGTCAGTCCTGTTACGCAAAGGTCATGGCTGAGTGACCAGAGTAGTAGGAAGTTGGAGAACATATGTCTGACCATTCTCCCTCTGCTGCTGCTGCTAAACTGTACCACTGCTGTTGTCAGAGCTCGTATGCACTCACACACACACACACACACCAACACCCTCTTATAGCCATGCTTCATCAAAAAAAAGGGAGAGAGAAAACAGCTGTGGCCACCAGATAGGGAAGGTGGATACTATATTTAGACAATAAAGACATGACCACGTAGACCGCCTCTTTCTGTCAAGCTTAGGTCACATGTAAGCGAAAACCTTATAATTTGTAAAAAAAAAAAAAAAAAAAAAAAGGTTTGTAGACAAACATATTGTGTTTTTAGTGCTAAGTGAAGCCACTTTTAGAGATAAATGCATTTAGAATTTGCTAGCACTTTAAATACAAGTTGAGAAATAATTTGCACCAACACATTATCCCATTTATAACAACTTTAATTAGATGATGATACATTATTTATTGTGGTATTCAAGAAACTTCCTGGGAGATAAATTTATACATTTGTTTGTTCCTGACAAAGTCTCTGGAAACGGAAAGCGTTTTAAAATAGACAAGAGGAACAAATAAGCAGACAGCGCGTAGGTGGAACAGGAGGGAAGCCCCCAGCAAGGTATAAAGGAACACGCCTAAAATAGACTGATGAAAGGAGGTGCTGGCACATGAGTACAAACTTTTGGGAGTCAGCCCAGGACATGCACCCAAATTCTACATTTTAAAGCTAATATATATTTGAAAAAAATGTATTTGCCTGGCAGGAAAAATAGTTTTCCTGCTGCTGCCACTCTGCTTTATATCTGCACAGCCCTCACGCTGCTCAGTGTCAGTTTCCCACTTCCAGCAACAGTCAGCAGCATCCTTATCAACCTCCTACTGTCTTGTCTCAGTTCAGCTGTATGACACCAAAGAAGGTTGAGTCTTCATCTGTAGATATCAGGGCTGTGGGCCTGTCTGGGATCACCAGTTCTAGCTCGTCATCCTGAAGCAACTGCACTGTGCCTGCAACAGAGGACAAACGCTGTCAGAAAGTGTAAATGTATTTAAACGTACAGTACATGTTTGCTATACACAAAAGCCTTTTTACTATTGGTGCTACTTTTGAATTGTTTTTTCTGCTAATGGACTTGTATGTTGTCGGATATCCTGGATATTATGGCCATCTCATGGTTTTTATGAGGGGTGGCCCCCCCACTAGGAAGTTGGCTTGATGGGTTTGTTTCAGATGAGGGGCACTGCCCAGGGCAGAAAAATGGAGCCAGTGCAGAAATACCAAAAACTGCAGTTTGTCTAATGGATGCTTGAGGCTGGCACCAAAACCAGGTCAAATACTCTATAGTACAGTATAGTACTACAGTTAAAAGGCCTGTGCAGCATTAACAAGCATGTTTATAGCCTGGCACAAAAGAAAGATTTGGGAATTTATCGATAAGCTAGTGCATGGTAGCTGAATTTTCTTTTTTAAATGGAGGCTGGTGATATTTAAAACTCAGGGTGTGCCCAGCTTGACAGGTGTCCCAACACAGGAAGTTACAGTTGACTGCACTTGCGGTGTTAGGGCCTTTTGGAGCGTTTATAAACTGAATTATATGAAAAAGTATAATTTGCTGACTTGTTTGAATTACTACAGTTCCTGAGATTCATTAGCCTCTTATTTACCACCAGTAAGTAGATACCCTTTGCAGAAAGCTAAGCAAGCTCCAGTTATGGTTATGTCTGGTTCCAAAAGTGCAAAATAGCAGCTCTCAAAATGCTTCAAACTATTGGCTGACACAGGCTTAAAACCTGGAATAAACTGTGTAGCTGCACAAAGGCCCCGATATAAGATGAACAGGGATTATTTTGAACTGTAAATTATTGCAAAGCTACTTTAGTATAGTGTCTAAGAATAAAAATGTGGAACTAGAAATCAGCACGAGAGATCCACTTTCAAGGAACAGTGTAACATTTTCAAAAATATGCCTATTTGACCTCGATAAGTAGAGGAAGGAACAGCGCTGTGTATTACAGAGAGCGCCTGTATCCAAAAGCAAAAAAACCTCCACAGCAGCAGTCTCTCACTGACCTGCAGTGTAGCATGTGTTGGCAGGATATCTATCGGGCATCGCTTGCAGGCAGCGCAACAGCTCGGCTTCAGTTGAGGCCCTACTTCGAACGACATGACCCATAACTATGCTTGGGCTTTCAAACAAAACCTGCAAATTAAGCAGAACATTACCTAACTGGTTGGAACAAATCATATGCATGATCAATTTAGTTCTGCTCGAGTTAGAGTGACACAATACTTGTCCAAACACCAAGTAATAACCATCTTCTTGGACAACAATTCTGTTTTCCTTTTGTGAAATTGCATTTCCTCGCTGTGCAGAAACAATCCAAGAGATCACAGTTATATTTCCTGTGAGAAAAAGGCAAGATACGCTTCATCAAAATAATGGCAGACGGTACAGCCAACGACTTGGATTTAGTTTTACCTCTTATGTCTGGCCGTTTGTTAGTGTCAGCCCTTAACTGCAGAAATGCTGTTGAAGCTGGCAAGAGAAGGAAATAAACACTTGACTTTCATTTTTTTATTAACTTAGCATATACTGTTTGTGCTGTCATTACCAGATTAGACTGGAACTAACAAGATATTTTCAGTTCTCAGCTCTGACCCACCTCTAGAACTGCCTGGGTCCCTTTTGACTCTCCTAGAAGATATCTTCAGAGAACTGTGAGCTTCCTGGAAGACTCTTGACTTAATGTCCTATGAGAAAAACAAAGCCTTGCGATAAAATTTATTATTGCAGCGCTATCTGAACAACTCACTAATGGTATAAATCTCAGTAGTACAATGTCCAAGATGACTCCATCCTGTATAATCAGTGACATACCTCGCTTGTTTTAAGCATCTTGGCCAATTTCCCATCGACTCCCTCAGAACATGGTTGATTTAATTGTAGAATTATGTCTCCTTGGAGTTTGCGAAAATCATTTTCTAAAACCCTGGCTCTGTGCACCAGGAAAAGACTGAGACAAAACATGAACGCTGTGAGTGATAATAACGCATTATAGAGCATTTTGAGACTAACAAGCTGTCCCCCCCCAGTCCCCAAGTTACTCAAACGAGTGAAGTCACACATCAGTACACTCCGGAAACCTAAACGTTCAGTTTCAAAATTAGTTTTTAAAATGAGGAACTATCTTTGCCCTGCCTCTCAAGATGGAACTCATTTGGACTGCATGAAAATTACAGCCAAACTCTGAGATGTATTGTGAAACTCGCAGTTGAAGTAAAAAGCCACATTTTAATAAAGACAAAGGCCTCGCTCGCAGAGCATCATTTGTTCTTGTCAGTACTCGTGCCAGCTCAGTCCGATATGAAAGAGAAGTTGTAACCTTTTAAATTAATACCACTGGCTGCACAAACACAAGAGACGAATGGTTTAGACAGAAAATGAAACATTTTAATCCATCAATCAACTCCATTTACAAAAGTATATCCCATTTTATATACAGTATGTACAGACATGTATTAACAACTATCATTTCTCTACATGGATTCATTCATAAGGTAACTAAACAATAGCACTGTAACAAAACATATCACTGATATTCTGCAGGGATGTTGTAGTGCAAATGCGCGCAAAATATATAGTGCTGTTGCTCTGTGAACACCTTATAACTCCAGTTTTAGTGGATTTTCTTTACTTTGCATAGATACTTTTATACTTGTGTTGAACATTTGCATCATCTTTCATTTTCTTAAAAATGTTAATATATTCAAATGAATTAAAAAAGGCCAACAAAGCCCCAGAACAAAACATTTCAAATAGCTATTTTAGCTATTTTTAGCGTTTTTTGTTTTTTTGGAGATACAAGATTATCATTCAACAGCACTTAGTATACATCAACACAGTGTCCTTCCTCACTTTAAAGAGAGATCCCGTCTTTGCCGGTACAAAATGGCGACTACAAATAGAAACTTCTCTCTGATGAGAACATTTGGTTCATCGATCTCTGCGCAAAATTAAAGTAAAGGGCAGCAGAAGTTGTCTTATTTGGTTCATTTGAATACAGATATCTGTGAAAGTGAACAAAAGTCACTAAAGGGGCGTCCTCAATTTTTACCAGCCCTCTAAACAGAGGCAAAACATAGGCTTTTAAATTACTGTGTCAATCCCACGTCAGGCAGGATGAACAGGCAGTGTGATTCTGGGCTAACGTGACTGCTGCTTTTTGGTTACGCATCGGGGGGGGGGGGGGGGGGGTTGGGGGTGGGTGCTGGTGACTGTGCAGTTATCCGTTCTGTCCAGCAGATGGAGCCTCTCCAAGTCTGACACTTCCCAGGAAAGTGGTGTGGTTGGTCATATTGATGAGTGTGTACTCATGAGCTATGCGTATATAGATCTTTTGGCCAGCGCGGAGTGGGCTCACACCAGCCGTGTAGCAGGTGTTGAATTTGCGCTGGCCCGTCTCAATGCTGCAAGTACAGCGGAGGAATGGGCTGGAGTCCACCATCACATCATAGCTGGCAATGTCAGTGAAGTTGAGGTAGTACACCTGGTAAATGGGGCGGGGAGGGGGCGGAGGAGGGGGGCATACAAATCACAAGACTTTAAAGTGTGTACGACTCCACATGATAATTTCAGGGGTTATTTAAAGCTGAAACAGCTGCAATATTAAAGAAGCCAGCATGAATATGAGTTATGAAGCTTCACATTTAGCCACAGGGAAAGGGCAAAAGAAATACATCTTACATTAAAAAGGTAACATGTATATGCTTAAACAAAGCAGACAGGTCAACTCTGTCATTCTTGAGCTTAGCTTTAGAACGACTGCCAGCTCTTTTGACTATCAACTGTAAATTTAAAGAGTTACGTCAAGGACCGTACTCACTTCTACCTGACTATATATGAAGTAGACACCGTCCAACAGCACCTCTAGCTGCCCAGTGCGAGAGTGCATTTTAAACACGCGGTGATGGATGGACACCATCTTCCAATTCTTAAGGATGCCTTGAGACAGATCTAAACATGTCACAACAAACACACAAAGAGGGTCAACATAAACTGCTTTCAGCAGAGCTTAACTGCAACCAGAGTTCAGCATTGACACACAGTATAAACCTGCTAATGATGCTTACCTGTGATGTGATGAAGGATAATCAGAATCAGTTAGCATGCAACATGAGTATGAGTTACCATTCCAGATTGTAAAACGGCTATAGGATAACTTTAGGATGTCTATAATCCTACACAGTGCTATGGGTAAAAACTGGCAGTAACATTTACCCTGGATAGAAAATCCTTGGTGAGCACAGAAATACTTAAAAATGACCAAATCTGGCATGCTGGATCTCAAGTATAAACATTCACTGCATGTCAACAATCTACTGTGTTTATATTTTTTCTCTTGTAATTCTGAGGTTTAGCAGGCACGTCTATTAGCACACATCCAGAACTCTGTGTTTAACCAATGGCAGGGATTATGCATGCTTTTTTGTTCTTTGTGACTAAATGAGCGTAGACTGAGCACCCACCTTCTCTGACTTGGATCGTAGTTTCCTGCCCCTGCAAGTGAACCACTGCTGGCTGGAAGACAAAAGATCTCTGGTGACTAATCCAAATTCACGTAAAACAGGAGAACAGCTGTTTCACCAGAAGCTGCGACTGGGAGAAAATTGTATGCAAAATTTTAAAACGGTGACATACTCTTACCTGGAATTCCTTTGTTTTGCCCTTGTCAGGAACCCCTGCAAGAGCAAGAGGGAGACGTGTTCAAATTCTGGCCTCTGCACTGCCGAGGTGAGAGGATGATTAAAAGAAAACAAACTCTGGCATAGTTTAAAGATAGATCATTTCTGCTCCACACAATGTTTGACATCCTGCACCAGAAACTCTCACAGTGCGAGCAATGAGTGAATCAATTTTGACAACTTGAGCCCCATTCTGCTGTGGGAAAGTGTCTGGATACAGGAAATAACTGTAATCTAAGAAAAGGATCTCTCTGCTCGTTTTCAAGCTCTCTGGCTCGAGTATTGCTTATTGAGGAGGATTCGATGCAAGTTATATACCTGCTGGACCTTGAGCGCCTGGTGGTCCTTGTGGCCCAGGAGGTCCTGGAGGCCCTGCAGGTCCCACAACATTGCTTCCTGGAATACCTGGGATTCCAGGGATACCCGGTGGCCCCTGTGGACCTGGGGGACCAGGAGGGCCAGGTGGTCCTGGCACAGGCCTTTTTTTCACTGTGGAGAAAGATGGAATAAACGGTTAGCACTCAAGTTAGTTTTAATTATAAATCACCACAAATCACTAATTTGCCGGCAAGTATTACATTTACATAGATACTGAAAGCTTGTCGCCCACTTTGAGTTAAGGCGGTTTTTGGATGACTTCTCAAGTGCATTTGTAGAAACGTGCAGCAGATAACAGTCAAATGAATGACCATAATAACAGAAACGTATGCCGGATTTTGTCATACCTCTTTTTTTCTCTTTCCTTTTTTCCTTTCCAGTTGATTCTGAAAGAAACCGAAGCAGCGTGATTAAGCTTCAAATGCCCTCTTCAACAATTATCATCTCAAATGACACATCGAGCATCCAGATCATTCCATGTAGGTATCCTAAATAGGCTGAAATAACAGATTGAGATGGTGTGCACTGAACACTAGAGTGGAGGTATGTCAGTCTGTGGTATCTTGTAGTGTAGTAATTTGTAAGTGTGGTTTCACCTCCTCTGTATGAACAAGTGCCTTAAGCATTCACAGGCAGTGGAACTGGAGAAGATCATTAGAGAGATACTTTATCCTGCCAAAATCCTTTTCTTTGAATTAAGCCCAGATGGAGAATGCAGATGAAAGTGTGTGTGTGTGCATGTGTGTTTGTGTGTGTGCGTGTCTCCTCCTTTACAACCATGTGTATGGATGTGCATGCACGGATGTTGGTGGGGCATCTATGTCAGTGCTTGAAAGCACTCTCAATGTTTGCATCTGCAAGAGGGTGTGTGCGCGCACACGTATATGTGCCGCGCACAGCTGAAGAATCCTTTTCAAAAAGCTGTCTCGGTTGCTCTTGTGTTTACCATGTCATTATAACTACAAAGGCCATTTAACCTTAAACCCTCACAGTTTGAGTCCCCCCTCAAACATATGGCCAGTGTTTCTCCTCTGGCTAAATGACTGGATGCATCCGCATAGATTTCTCTTAACGAGCAGCCCTATCTGGAATCTGGTGCCCGTTAGGAGTGCCGAGGACGCACACACATGTGCAAACACAGGAGACACACACACACACACACACATCTAAGGCTGAGATTACAAAAGCCTTTGTCTGTGCGCTAAGAGCAGAGGAGAGACCTGGGAATGATTAGTGTTTAGAGGCTCGGGACTTTACTGATTTATGTATAAAGTCTCGAAGGTGAGTTTTTTTCTTCTAATTTAAACACAATCACTAAACTTGCCCCCAAGTATTCAGTGTCACGAGACAGACATTGGAATGCCTTGTGATCGTGCTGCACTTGTTGCACTCAGACGTGAAACTTCAAAGGCTTCCCTCCCTTTTCTTTCTCCTTTTTTTTATTTGCATAGTGCAGATTCTAAACAAAAAGAAAAAAAAACAAACTACAAAAGCAAATTCAGACATACCGGCCACATGGTTTACCACGGAGCTATTGATTAGCATAAATCAATTCAGCAGAATTAATGAAAGCTATGCTCACGCATGGTTGCCGGGTTCTCGAAAATGACTCACAAAGTCAGTATGCTTTTTGTCATCTGCTGCGATATTAATGTCACTGATAACACAGCTGGACTCCAAAGTACATAACTGCTTTGCTGACAGCTTCAAACAATAAGAAAAATAAAAAATAATTACTTTAAATTAAAAAAAAAAAAAAATTGGTGGACGTAATGTTATTTTTAGTGGAGGGGCAGGGGATTGGGGGGGACCCGGGCTTCGTTGTCTGTTTCAAATTGGTGCAGCCCTCCCAAACTCCTTGTTGTCCTTGTTTGCCATCCAAGTAATAATCAATCCCATTCCATTGAATCTCTCGCTCTATAAACACGGCAACATTATGCGGTGGCGCTGCTTTGTTAAGTAAGCACAAATCAATAAAACATCAATTCCACACACACACACAAAGAAAGAAAGTGAGAAACCATCAGCAAACAGTTTGCAAAATTTAAGACCTCTAAGCCTACCATAAGCCAGTTAATTACACTTAATTGAGTCCTGTTCAAGCAAATGCGTGTTACAGAAAACATTGCTCAACAGTTGACTCGCTAGTTGCCAAGTACATATCCAGAAAACAAACTGATGTAGGTGCAACCAGAGAGCTAAAGTTAGTTTCTTTTTTTAATGATTAATGGAAAATAGATGATGTGCTTGAAAACCCCCCCAACAAAAACAAAAAACAAAACAGAAGACCAACTTAGGAGGCAAAAAACAGTCTTGTGTATCAAGGCGTAAAGATCAAAGAGACAATAGTATTAAAGGATGTCAAATGCTCATAACACACGCAAAAAAAGGGCTGCACCTGTTTCTGGCTCCTTGCCGGGGCTTCTTTTCGCTCGCTGAGTTATGCCCCTGTTATCCTCTGTGCCGTGGAAGTCAGCTTTTCTGTACAGTAACTTCTCCTGGTGGGACACAAAGGAAAATATCATTAAAGACGGAAAATTACGCATGGAAAAAGGTGCCACATCTTTTGAGCACGCTGCGCCTATTGTTACCAGCTGCTGCCACCTTAGATGAATTCGGTGAACCCAACACAAAAGGGCTGAATGCTACAAAGTTTTTGAGAGCGAAACTCTTGCTACAAGTGGCCTTTTCTATTCTTGGGGGGTATAATGTTTGCACAGACACAACTTGGGGCAGTTGAAAAGATGCGAGATTGTCAGCCAGCACATTCACATGCGGCCAAGTCATTGTCTGTCCCATTTGGGCTGTAACGCATCCTGTAACCCAAGTCACTTTTGTCTGAGTTTCTGACGTTTGAGACAGTCACCTGGACACGACTGCTTCTAAAATTCACCTTTTTATACAAAAGGAGGACATGAACTGCGGTTAATCTGAGAGCAATACCCATTCATATGGCACCTGGTCCCAGCCCCATTCAGTGTTGGCATGAATAAGCTACAAAATAAATTGTCAAAGGAAAAGGATCTGATGTAGCTGGTCTGGTCTGAGCTCATCCCTAAAAACAGGGGAAGTTGCACTACAGCGGCGGATTGTTCCCATGGGCAAGTGAGCGGCGGGACAAACCGCACGTTTGTTCATCTGGGACTGGTTCTGGTCGACCTACATTCACATGAACTCAGTAGGACGCACTGACCCGACTGTAAGACATTCGAGACGTGTCTGGTGCTGACAAGGCAATGTTTCGTTCTAAGGATTTAGAGTTTAAAATATGGATTGCTCCAAGTCGCTTTCTGTTTGAACAGCCAGTTTGTGATCACATCTTTGGAGGATTCCCAGAAAACAAAAAACAACAACAAAAAAACCAAACCCCCCCCCCCCCCAAAAAAAAAAAAAACTCAAAAACTGGCACTGAAAACACAAACGAGACCACCCAAAGCCAACTCTTTTCATCAGGCCTCGCAGTAAACGAGACAGCTTTTTGGTCACACTTTGGGGTGTCAGCATAAATAAAAAGTAATAGCCCGAGACATTAAGGCCCTCCATTGCTGACAACCAGACAGCTTGTAGAGAGCTGGACATCTGCTCGGTGTTTGGATAACTGACATCTACCAAAGCAGTGACGCATGCGGCACCTTAGCACAGATCAAAAGATAATAAATAACCACGTATCGGCTCGCCTTACTGCTTAGAAACAAAGCAGACAAGCTTACCGACAGACACTTTGGCCTTCCTTGGGGGGCCTACCCCAGTAGTGCCCAGGATGATATATTCCCTGTTTCCATCTGTGACACTCGAGTAAACATCGTTATTAAGTCGCGATGACAAGTAAGCTCCTCCTCCTGAAAGCAGCGTGAACTCCCAGGGTCTTTTTGTGGGCCTTTACAAGGCGGAGCCGCTGCAAAACACGAAAAGAAGTTATGGTTCGAATTTCTTCTATACCTCGTCTCAGATGTGGGAACCCTCCTTTTTTCCCCCCCTCTGGATGGGGGATGAGATGTATCATGTCAAACACCTGACACCGACTGTGTTAGGCAAGTTCGACGCAGTTAGCGTCTACATCCCTGACCAGCTGCCAGCTGTGTCTGACCTTACGAGCACGGGAATTCCAGCTTGATGGAGGACTGTGTGTTGGAACAGATTATCGGCGCGCAGACCTCCAGATGTTCCTGCGAGCGGCAACGTTTGCTGTTCATTTGGTGCGCAGGTGCCTCCACATCTCCTCTCCAGCTGTTGGCATACCGGGGGGGGGGCTAGCTTTTACCTCTCAAAGGATTTGTGGTGTATATTCAGCCATATGGCGTTACACTTTCTTCTGTTCTGACAGCCAAACACGATTCAACAGCCAATTTCTGGCCCGAGATTAAGCCCCTGCAGAACGACAGAAGACAAACAAGCAGTCTACGGGGCTACTACCAAACTGGTGCGCATCGTACTTTAGATGAAGGCAACAAAGTGATTTTTTTTTCTTCTTCTCCTTCCATTATATGACTATGAGAAATGGTTTTTCGCCCTTTTTTGCTTCATTTCACTTCATTACAACATTTACAGCCTTCGTACCCTTCAAAGGCACGCAGAGTTACAGTAAATCAGGATGACAATGTGTTGGTATGTATGCCAAGTGCCAACTATTGAGTAAACCATTCTTTTTCAGCGCATGGGGAGAAAAAAATGCTATTAATTAGAGGGCTTTCAAATCTTCAAAGAGTGGGGGTTGCTGTTGCGCGCAGATTCCCTGTTGCTTCGTGAGGATATGACTAAAATTCAATCACCCCAGGGATGTGTAATTTTGGGATAACAAGACTCCTTTTTTTGCCTTATTAACACTTACTATTACAAACTGCATATATTCTTACCAGTTAGCCTCAAAAGGTCCTTGACATTTGCAGCATTTCAAGTGTAATGCAAGAAATAAAATGCTGCAGGTCTCCAGTAGCATTTTTTACTCACAGTTTTCCACAAATACAGACTTTCTGGCTGCAGCGTTGTCTGTAAATCTTGCAAAGTCAATAACAGTTAGTGGCCGCTAAGTTGTAGTTGAAAATTTGATGTTGCAAAGCTTGAGACGGTGAAACTGAGGGCTGTTTGGGTGTGGTTGCGATTTACATGCCCATCACTGGCTGAATGGGCATTACCAAGTTCAGTGGCATGCATACTCCTGAGAGCTGATTACACCTAATATTCCTGTGATGTGCACTCCTGGGTCCGACAGCGACTTTGCGTTTTCTTCTTAAATATCACTTAAAGAAAAGGATCCTCCCCATAGCCCGTATCAGAGCCCGCTCTTTGAAAGGCCATGTGTTTTTAACCATAACTTGGGTAATTTAATAACGCTATGCATAGATTGTCATCTGAAAATCTGTGGAGCTCAACCTAAGGGAAATGTAGCCTGTCAGCAGCCAATCACTTTTCAAATTGTTGCAACACTCGCTGGCAAACCTACTCCTTGTTGAGTGCTGAGAAGGCCTTGAGAATTTATTATTATGGTGGATGTTTGCAACTCTGGACTCAATCTTTACTGGGCGTCTACGCCATCTGTCTGTCAAGACGATTCAAGCTTATACGGAGCAAACGCTCGCAGCCTCGCCATTTCTGACGTTTCTGCTCTCACGACTTGTGCTTTTATGTCTGCGCTGATTGATCCCTGATATGTCGACCTGCTCTCAGCGCATGTACGATACTGCTGTTTTAACCAATTATGCAGCGGTCACAATTAAAGTAGATGTGGGTGACAGCCCACCCGGGCGCCCCAGAGCTTGTACGCTGCTGAGGACTTTGCGTCCCATCAAACTGACTTTTTTAATAGCCGTTAACTAGACTCCAGATGTTTTAGCATCTGTTCTTCGGGGGGACTTTAAAGGCATACATCAGAGAGGAAAATTATTTCATATAATAGCTATAAGAAAAGTGTTAGGCTCAAGAGTAAAACGCTCTCTGAGCTTACATTTTGAAATGTTTCTGTGGACGTTTATTACATTTCACTCGCTGCTGTAAGGTGAACGAGGGTCAGGCTGACTGAGGGAGACACTTGCTCTCGCTCGCCTTACATCACATTTGTGGCACAGATTTTAGCGCCCCCCCCCACCCCACACACACACACACACACACACACACACACACACACACACCTGGGAAGGGGATTTTTTACTGTTGGGAACTATGCGGGGTCTGCTGGACAGCTGGGATTTACTGCCTTGCTCACGGGCATACCCACTGCGACTGGTGAGGTGACGACTGTTTGTTCACTTTGTGGGCCCAGATCATAAATGAACAGATCATCGACTCATTAAGAAGCAGCTAGAAAGATCTGAAAAAAGTGAGAGCTTTTAAATTAGTGCTCAAAATTTAACTGTTTCCAAAGAAACTAAATGAATTTCTGTTACCAAACATTTCATATTTCCACTTGTGGTTTGACTGCATAGTTTAGATCTCTTAAGACCTATAAACAGTGCCAGCTTTGTCTGCAAAACAATATTGTTTCCAATACTGTGCTTACATCTGAGAAAATGAAGATTATAAAATTTTTTTTTTTTGTAAAACATCCAAGGAGACACAAATGGTCCCACACAGAGTCTGAACTCAGTTTGATAGCTTTTGGTTATTTTCTTTTTTCGCCTCGCATCACCTCACAGGCCTTTCCTCCCCTGTTCAGGGAGAGATTCTGGAAACCGATTACACACTTGTAGTATCACGGCTTGTACAGCCAAGATTCTTATCTGGAAGTTTTAGCCACGATCATGACCTTCAGATCAGGTGTGCATCTGCAAAAAGAAACTGCAAAGAGAAGGCCAAGCCTCAGTAATAACTCTACTTGTGTTTTCTTTCAGTGGAAAAAATGACAAGTGTTGGCAAGATTAAACATTCAAGAAACAAAAAAACTAACTTAAGAGTAGAAGGAAAAAGAAAAGAATAAATATATTTATATCATTTAAAACTAGTTTAGTGCTAAGACAGCTGATTTTCACTTCAAACAACTTTATTCTTCCTTGATATCATGACTTCAACTAACCAAAAAAAATTTAAAAAATAAAATCATCTTTTCATTAATTCATTGTGGCAAAATTTGCTCCTGACACAACAACTGCAGTGGGACCTATCAGAAAGACTCTCTGTCGCTATCCCACAGGTGTGTAGCTGACATCAACATTAAGGCTGACTTCAAAGACAGGTGTGGTTATGCTCATATGTATGAAGTATTACGTACTAACGCCGCAACCACTCTGTACCTGGGCGTCACGGTTGGTGTGATGCCAATGCGTTGGCGCTCTCTAGTTTTGTTTGACACTGACCAGCCCTGCTGAATGGCCGGATGTTAAGGTTGCTTTTACATGCCGACAGACCACACCGCTTGGGTTTTTCAAGACACAATTCGACCACAAAACAGGTCCATCTGAACGGAGGCTGCAGCACTGCACTTACGTGACAACAGAGCCTCGCTGTATCATATATGCTGTTGGAAAGCTGGCCTGTGTTGGTATGGACCTGACGTTACTGTACTTTGCTTTAGCTTTCTCAAGGCATCTCATGTTTTTGGTTATACTTGTCTGTATATACCTGGCCATCACGTGAAATTTCCCCAATGCTCCTGAAGTGCCTTTGATGAAGAGCTGTGTGAAAAATCCAATAAACAATTTTAACCCCCCCCCCCAAAAAAGAAGAAGAAGAAGAAGAAAGATCCTTCAAAGGAAATGCCAGAAAAGCTAACAAGTGTGGCTGCTGCGTCTAAATGCCACATGCTCCTGTTTCTCCAACTATGTAAACTGTGGGATGTGTAATCAGAGTTGTTTAATGCAGACATCTGGCAAGGACAGCATCACAGCACTGTTAAATATTTACAGCTGGGCCACAGTCTTTCACCTCATGAAGCGTCACCATCTGGGCCAAATACCAGGCCCATCTCACTCGGCTTTAACTGGAGGAAACCACTACTATCTAAAATAAGCTTAGCAAAGAGGACACACAGAGGACTAAATTAATAGGCTGAGCTCATGAAAGGAAAATGTTAACGGAGCAAATCCAAATATGAGCAATGGATCTCATTAATCTTTCCTACTGAGGAATAAATGCGCCCATCCTGGATAACTTGAATTCCTCTGGGTGGTTATCCAGCTGACAGCTCTGCACAACTAAATGTCCAGCCAATGCCCCCCCCACACACAGAATATAATTTTCTCTGTTAAAAGGTTACACAACTGCTGACATATGAGCTAATTGAGCAAGCAATGCAAAGTTGAGAGGTGCACTCGGGCCTTTTGTGCTGATGAAATTAGGGAGGTAGTGTGTGTGTGTGTGGTGGTGTTCTTAGTGGTTAGTGGGTTGTTGCCAAAAGCCACAGACAACACAAATGACCGTTCAGTCAGCCCTGCTGCCAAGGAAGAAAACACACAAGAAGTGGGGCTGGCTTTGCTCCAAGTACCAAGTACCCTCATCTAAAGTCCTGATGAATTTACATCAGCCCTTGGGCTTTGCACCTGCTGGTGATCCAGTTAATTTTCTGTCCACCTGCTCCAGCACATAGCCTGACCTGCCTCTGCGATTCCAGCTGGGCAGGTTGCCTAAGTTCTGAGTACTGGACTTCTGTCTGCTCTGGGACCGAGTCAAATTGGGTTAAAATGTAGTTTTACTTAATAAATAATTCGCCCATTATATTAATCAATGAGTTTACTGAAAGTTATTTTCCCCCCACAAAAAATAAATAAATGAAAGAAAGGATTTTCTTTACTCAACAAAGGCAAAAATCGGAACCACAACTGCCCTAATTCTTGTTCAACTTATGCCCACCCTGGATGTGTTTACCTGAACCAGAGACACTGGCTAGGTGACAAGATTTAAAGCCTACACCTTTTAGCGCGTCTCAGTCCAGAAAGGCGGAATGACGCACACGGGGGCGCAAATCCATCCTTTCAAAAACAAAAACCCCAAAAAACATACTTGTCTGGAAACTGAGCTGATAAAACGCCGTGACAGGCTACTGTAAAAGGAGTTGCCCAGAAACATGCCGTAACAGCGCAGACACAAAACCTGACACCGTGATACCGGGAACAGGAGGACCGAGCGGAGGTGAATGAACACGAACAGCCTCCGCGTGAGGAATGACAACAATGTCGCCTTAAAGAAGCTCCGGTGTCTCTTCATTAAGTCTTTGTTTTTTTTTACCTCACGACTCTCTCCTCCGCGGCTGCTGCCGGAGTCCAGTCGAACTGGGTGGCTGAGCGAGAGCACCTCCGCCGGGTCAGCCAGGTCACTCCCCGCCAGTGTCATCACTGAGTCCCGCTTCTGGTGAATAATTTCCCTTTTGACCTGGGACCGAAGGTCCAAATAGCAGACGAGGGTGACAGCGTGAAGGGTCAGCGACAGCAGGAATAATCCCAGGAACACAACGCTGCTGCTCCGACTCCTGCACTTCTTGCTGCACGTGCACGGAGCCGCTATGGGCATCACTTTGTCCGGGAAATCCTCCGCGGATGAACCATCGCGTGCCATTATCGGACGGAGGGGCGAGTCATATGCTCCTTA
The DNA here is from genome assembly GCF_057381845.1 of Rhamphochromis longiceps. Taxonomy (NCBI): domain Eukaryota; kingdom Metazoa; phylum Chordata; class Actinopteri; order Cichliformes; family Cichlidae; genus Rhamphochromis; species Rhamphochromis longiceps. Next base: position 30,218,343 of record NC_140558.1, read on the forward strand.
TCTCGGCATAATCGGCTCGTCTGTCTCGCGCGGGCCGCGGCTATTCATTTACATGGAGACTCATAGGTGCAGCTGCAGCAGGTCGGTGCAAACTTCTCGGAGTATCTGTAGTAACAATGGAAACCCGCCCACCTCTCCTGTGATTGGTCCGGCGCAATTAGCAGCCCAGAGGTTGGGGGGGGGGGGGGGGGGGGGGGGGTGGATGCAGTAGGTGCAGTGGTTGAGCGACACCCGATGGAGAGAAGGAGCTACTGCAACGCCTCTGAGACAAAGATGTGAGAATTTCTTCCCCCGCTCTTTTCTTATGTTTGTTGTTCAGTGTTGTGTGATTATTTCATGGACTTCTTTCAGTGATTTATTATATCTTACCCGAGTGTGAATAGGAAAAGGGGGGTTGTCACCGGTGTAATGTATAATGTTTATATGTGTGCTTTTTTAAAAATGTGTTTTAGGGGTTTGGACATGCAATTTTTCACTGGCCTGCTTTGTTTGGCACTTGGTTTTGTTATGTGGGTGGCACATGAAGTGGTGGTCCTGTGTGAAGAACTGATTCAGAAAATACTGCCCGGTATTGTTATTGAAAGAGAACAAGCGGTTGATGGTTACACTGCAATCATCAAAGAGTGGAAAAGTAGTACAAATTATGTTCTTAAACATTCTACAAATTATCTGATTATAGGTTAGTGCATCTGAACTCTGTCAGGCTCAACATTATGATAGTGGGCCTGGAAGGGAGTCGGTGTCACGGTGAGGTCAGCGTCACTTTGTGTACAACACCATCAAATAATCTAAACATGTGTCATTCGGCTGGATCCAGGGAACGGTTTGACATTTGTGTTACAAAAATGCCCGCTGAGAACAATGCTTTAACTAGGCTGAATGTGGGCTTTGTGGTTTGCACATTTTCAAAATCCAAACTCGACACTTTGATCTCCAAGAACCAGAGGTAGCCTGTGAATCTGGCCGTCTTCGGGCCCCAGGATGATGAAACCTAAGCAGGGCAGAGACTCGGAGGGCTGATAGATCACCTCGTTAGATTAGTTTTCCGGGCAACTGCTGCCAAACATCTGTCTTTATTTCACTGGGGCAAACCCTGACATTTGTGTGCACTTGACCTATATGGAGGTAAACATTTTCAGGCTGGGAGACTCATACTAGGTCTCACTCGATATTACAGGCTAAATAATGATGAAAAGTGGCTTTTGGAATTTCAATGAATGGTATTTCATCACTGTGTACTCTCTCTATATATATTACTGTGAAGTTTACCACTGTACAAATATAAGAATCTGTTATTGTATTTCTTTTGGTTCAGCCAATTCCCACTGCCACTATATCATCACGTTTTCCCCCCCATGCACAATTAGTTTCCTTTCACCAGCTCATCTAGAGGAGAAAAAAAAGTGATTCTAGTCAGCTGCCACTGAAGGGCAGCATTGCCAAGCCATAAATCAATAACGCTGCATTCCAGTGCCCTCATAAAGTTGAACTAAAAAAAACAAAACAAGAAACAAACAAACAAAAAAAACCCAGCGCCATGCAAGTTGCATATTAACATGTAAATACATCTTGCATAGCCTCATATAGCATCTCTGAGATTGTGTCCTCAGCATCATCCCCTTTCTCTCCTGAGAAGTCATTTCCTCATTGTTAGCATACGATAGTGAAATTGAAGAGAGAAAGATTTTCAAAGTAACCCTCATAGGAGCTGTGACTGAGGGCTCAGCCTAAGCACGTTTGCCACGCTTCTCATCCAAGCAGCACGCACAATGACTTTTAGAAGCAGATGATTTAGGACTGGAATAGTTAAGGGCACGCACTTCCTGTATTTTCAGACAAATGGTCACATTTTAAAATGTTTTTTTATTCTATATAAATGTATATGAAGGATTCCCCTAGGTTATTTATTGCATTATTTAAAAACTAAACAAAAAAACTTATTTGCTTTTGAGGAGGCCTTAGCTAAAGGTCAAACTCAACTCAATGCGCCTATCTTCTATCCCCTGCCTTGTTTCAGACAACACAACTCAACATTAAAGCCTGTGACAAATGAAACCAGTTTTATCGTGATTGGGTTTTTTGGCATTGAAAAGAGCAGGAGTAATTCGTATAACGTCCCCCGGGCTTCAATGCGGCATTCATAAATGGTGTGCCACTCTATCCTCTCTGAGCTTATAACAAGATTTAGAGGCTTTCCCTGCCAGATGATAGAGTTTTACAGAAGGAATAGGCGCTCTTATATTTTGCCACGGAGAGTTGAGCAGTTGGGCTGTGGCTCTGGGAGGCTGCTGGAAGATGCTCTTGGCTGAAGAGTTCCTCTCTAGTCCTCTGATAAGAACGCAAATTCAAATCAACTTTCATTTGCTATTAGGAGGACTCAAATTTGAGCTAAAACGATTCAAACCCAGCAGTATAATGCCACTACACGCGTAAATTGTTTTGGACCTCTGCACCACGTACATCACCTTCTCAGGAAGGACTTGCTGTTTCTGCACATTGAATTGGAGAGGTGTAACCTTGACTAATTGATATACTGTGACATTTGATTTCCTACCTATAAATCTCCAGTAAATTGGACCATCTCTGCCATTTCCCCGGACAATGATTCATCCACTCGCATTGTGGGTGTCTATCTTAAGAGTCCTTATCAAGATTGGAGCTCTCTCTCTCTCTCCTGCTCTCTGGTCTTTTTGTACTGTGCTGCTTTTGTTCCTTTACCTTTCTCTCTTTTTCCTTTTCTTTCTGTTTGCTGACTGCTGTGTGCAGTTCAGTACCAATCCGGTGTGAGTAACTTAATTGATTTTTTTTTTTTATTCCACAAAGAATCGCTTGAGTTTAGTGGCCTTTTTAGCATGCAAAATGCTGTTTTGTGTCTTTTCTGAAGGCAATGGTGTTCAGGGGAAACAATGCTATTTGGACTTATTCATTAACAGGACTTGTTTTTTTATTGTTTCGTAGCATTTCACCTTTATTAAATGTGGACAGAGTAGATAAAGACAGGAAACACAGACTGAGAAAGGAGAGTATGGCATGCAACAAAGGACATATACAGCAAAGTAGTAGTATTAACAGAAATTCACTAACTCTTTTAATAGATATTTATTACATATGAAGTAATCCAGACAACAACAACAACAAAAAACCCCATAAACTGTACAGTAAAAGCTATCACATTAAAATCTAAAAACATTCTAAAAATGCTGCACTCTCCCTAAAAATAGACTTTTACAAATAAAAAATGAAGATTAGGATATGCAATCCAACTCTCCTAGAATATTAAATTATTAGAAATTCTTATACATTAACCAATCATCATTGGTTGATTAGTCTTTTTATAGCAATTCATGTTGTAGTTTTATATGCTGTTTGATATCAAACATGATCTTAAACAGTATTTTTGAAAAAGAAGATGAGAACAGCATAAAAAGAAACTATTTAAAAAATACTTCATATAATCTATGTACACTACTGTGCAAAAGTATTGAGTCACCCCCCGTTTCTTTATATTTTGCTTCAGAGGATTTTTAATCTTTAGTGGTATTGAGGAATAGTTCAGTGGCAAAAGTTTGTTTTGTCTTTTTTTGACATTTCCACTCATTTTTAGTCCAGTCCTTGTATCTGACCATTTTCAGATAAATGTTTTTTAAACTACATAACACAGAATCATGAATCATTAAGCATAAAAGAGGCACATAACGTAAGGAATGAGCCAGTGGTGTGTCTAACCTTGCCAGAAAACTTATCAAATAACCAATTTTAACCTCCTAGGACCTGACGTCCACATATGTGGACATCACATTTTGGGTTATTTAGACTAAAATACTCAATTTTGTTCTACATGGGCCTGATATCCACTTACGAGGACATTATACTGCCACTGTTCTATCAAAATTTCAAACGAATATCCTCATATGTGGCTCTTATTTTTCTTAAAAACAAAATAAGGTAAAAAAAAAAAAATCAGGTAATTCTTTGTTTTTACATTCATCGGGCCCCAATATGCCCAAATATAAAGAGAAATTAAAAATGCATGTCGTGGAAGAGTTCGGGTCTTAGGAGGTTAAATGGTATCTTTAGATACTTTCTAACTAGCAGCCTTTCTCAAAATATTATTGTTTTTGTACAAATTTCTTTAGTTGAATCCATGAAAAATACCAGTTTCACAGGTATAAAATAGTATTTTTGCACCAACAAGGTGATGCTCGAAGAACTAAAAACTATCTTTAAAAAGGAAACTGGACCAATGGACTGGACCAAATGAAGACTTATCAGCACTATAAAACTATATAAATGATCTATAAAACATATATTTAAGAAAAGGAAAAATCCAGCAAAACCCTGACACAAGACTAAGAATGCCTCTGACCATTAAGGTGATCCAACTGCTGTTCACCAAAATCTCATCAGAATTGGTCTCAGTGGAAGGGTGGCTGTCAAGAAGCCATTCATAATGAAGGAAAGCAAGGAGAAAAGGTTGAGGTATGCCAAATTACACAAGAACTGGACTGGGAAAATCAGTATCAACGAGTCTTATGGAATCCAAAGGAGGTCAGAAAAGAGACACAACATGAGGGTCTAGATTCATCTGTAAAACACGTTGGAGGCTCATGGTCATGGTTTCCAAATCGATTGAATTATGAGCACAATAATATTTTGATCCACCATTCAGTACCATCTGGAAAGTGTCTTATAGGCAGTGGCTTCATTTTCCAGCATGACAACGATCCCTAATACATTACCAGTGCAATGAAAGCATACTTGGATAGAAAAATGTTTAGTGCATCACTAGGGATACATGGATTGGCCTCCCCAGAGGTTGCACCTCAACATTAATGAAGCAGTGTGGGATCATCTTGAGAGAAAACTGACCAGAAGTCAAAGAAGAGCTTTGAATGTCCTTCAAGAAGCCTGGAAAACTATTCCTGAAGATTACTTAAGAAAGTTCAGCCTGTGTTGAAGAATAAACACAGTCATATCAAATTATTGACTTTTAAGCTTGTTAGAATTCTACAAACTCTTTCCTAGCAAAAGACAAAGAAATGAGTGGTGGCTCAAGACTTGCACAATACTGTAGTTTATAGCTCTCATTTATTTCTTTGGACACTTAAAGGGAAGTAGAGCAAGCTGTGAACACAAGGCTGACACATTAAAAAGTTCACCATTCGAATTCATTAGGAATCCTGTTTCTTTCCAGCTTAGCTCAAGTTTTCATCTCTCCCAATGGAATTATCTGGCTCTTTCGCCCCTCAGTGCTCCACTATGTTCACTCACTAACTTTATTTCTCTGCCATTTGGAAAGTGTCACAGAGTGTGTTTCTCAGAGTTTTTTCACACAGACACACACACACAGACACACACACAGACACACTGCTGCAAGAAACAACTCAACATTAAAGTTGCGTCCAATAACACTAAAGCATTTTGTTGAAAGGTACTAAGTATGCCTTATTGTTGACCCATATACATAATAAAGGAAATAAACACAAATGTAAAGCTCTATGCTCTTTCTCTGCATTTCTAAAGATTACATGATCACAAAGTGGAAGTTTAAATCACATTGGAATTTTGTCACCTGAAATGTATGTACATTTTTTATGGAATTTGTGTGCTTAAAAGCAACTTTTGGCTATAAGTGTTGTTGTTTAAGGAGTAACTGCTCAAAAAATGAAAGGAACACTTTGAAAACACATCAGATTTCAGTGGGGAAAAATCATGCTGGATATCTATAATGATAAGGACTGGGTAATGTGCTAGTAATGACATGATGCCACAGCATTTGATGGAAATGAAAATGATCAACCTACAAGGGGCTGAATTCAAAAACACCCTAGAAATCAAAGTGGGGCATTTGATCAGTGAGAAAATGAATGGTGTCTTGGGGCATCTGCTTGCAGATCTGAACCAGGGCATCACTGAACTCCTGGACAGTCTGAGGTGCAACCTGGCAGCGCTGGACTGACTGAAGAATAATGCCCCAGAGGTGTTTTATTAGATTTAGGTCAGGCGAACCGGGGGGACAGTCAGTGGCACCGATTTCTTTATCCTCCAGGAACTGCCTGCATACTCTCATCACATGAAACCGGACATTGTCGTGCACCAGGAGTGACTCAGGACCCACCGCACCAGCGTAGGGTCTGACAATGCATCCCAGGATTTCATGTGCAACCTCTGTATGCTTGTTTCACTAAACACTAAAGCAGTTAAAACTTTTTAACATTTCAATATCCCAGAATAGTAATTGACTTGATGTACTCTGATCAGAAAGAGCTCTTGTAATTTTTTGAACAGCATATTAAAATGTGATGTTTTGATAAAAAAAGATGAAAAGGTCAGCCCTCTTTGAGTATCCTGTTGTGTTAGTATAGTGTTAGTATATTGTTATTATTAAAAAAAACTGAAGATCAGCTTAACATGCAGCATGCTCATGTCACATTAAGTGCAGAGTGGAAGATGCTCCGGTGTTTATTTATAACTATTTTATGGACATGAAAATAGAGTGTACGATTTAACACAACTGTTCACTTTTTAATGTAATCAATAATTAACAAAGCAACATGTTTAACATGTTTGTTAGTTATTAGGAGTGTATGGCTAATACTGTCATCTACAGTCGCCTCTAAATATCAATAAAGTTCACCAAATGGTAGTTAGCTTTTACCTGTTTTTTTTCCGTAGGTATTGTGGTACGTTTATCAGAGCCCTTTTATCCCTAAACAGTCATACATTTGATAGTTGTAGACCTGAAAAAAAAGCAAAAGTTACTGTTTTCTCTGTGACTTTTCTTTGTCAGTCTCTCGCACTCTTTTTTCATTCTTGCTTCAGTTCATTGGGGTCTGTGGGTATTCATTTATGCGCAGCTTTGTTAAGATTCTCTCACAGCCTGTCAGTGGGGTTGGAATCTGGACTTTGCCTGGGCCATTGCAGCACTGTGATTATTTCCTATTTCAGTTATTCTGTCGTAGTTTTACTGCTGTGCTTGAGATAACTGGCCTCACATTTGACTCTAGAATACTTTGATATACAGAGGAGTTCATGGTCAACTCAATGTTTGCAAAGTGCCCAGGTCCTGTGGCTGCAAAACAAGCTCACATAATTGCTACTCCACCACCGTGCTTGGCAGTTAGTATGCGGTGTTTGCTCTGATATGCAGTGTTTGGCATTGTGCATTATGGCCAAACAAACCTAAGTGTGCTGCCATATTCTGTTAGAGAGCAGAGCTGAATGTTTTTGGATTTTCAAACTTTAACACTTCACATGCTAACCGAAGCCTGTAGAGTTAAAAATATACCTTTTGTTTTTTGTTTTTTTGTCTTTTTCTGACCTTGAGCGGAATTTGCCAGGACGCCCACTCCTGCGATGATTGGCAGCTGCGCTGAATGTTTCTTCTTGTGCATAATTTTTCTCACTATAGAATGATGGACTTCAAATCATTTAGAAACAGCCTTATAACCTTTCCTAGATTGATGGGTAGCAACAATTGCTTAGCATCATTGCTGATGTCTTTCTCCCTTGGCATTGTTCCTTGGCAACACACGCTGAACACGCTAAACCAGCAAACTTTGATTTGATTAGCAGCACCTGGCTGCTACTTACCCTCGTAACTCCTATGAAAGCGGTATGGATGCATTTTTTCACACATCCCTTCTGCATTCTGGCCTAATTTTTGTGAAATCAATCAATGACACTGTAATATGTTTTGTTATTTATCTGAGGTTGTGTTTACCTAATTTTAAGACCTGCTAAGTACTAGATAATGTTTTCTTATGTCCTGATACATAGAACCTTAAAATGTAAAAAGGGTCTACTTTCTTTCAATTCTAAGCTTTTTGAAGTATACTGAATGCATTACATATAGGAAGATTGGAATGAATATTATAAATAGAAAGGTGCACATCTATATTTGTAAAAACGTACATACAGCTTTAATATATATCAAAAAAACGAAGTTTCTCAGTGCCCTTTTTTTTATTGTGTTTTTATGTTACGACAGTGAAAAGTATGCCACCGGAAAGAATTCATGAGATATGAATCACAAAACTGTGAGCTATTATCCCACTCAGATTCTTCATGCTTTGCTGCCAGCTCCATTATCAGAGGAGTGTTTACGTTTTGGGGTTTTAGGCATCAGATTGCTCAGTAACCCACAGCAGGTACAGCGATAGAGATATAATTTAGACTATCTTCTTGTAGACACTTGTGTATCTTGGATATGCTGGGAAGCCGAGTCCAATAAAGGGGTGAAATATGAGTGGGGTACATGTTTATATGAGCTTTTATACGTGCCAGGATGATGGTTTACTGCCTCTCTGTTCCCTGGATGTTTTCCGCGCTGTTTGTTTCTGAGGCTCGTGTGAGGCTGCCACCTTCAATAAACATTCACTACCCTTATCAAAACCTCTAAGCCAGACCAACAGCATGATCAAGAGGCACACCTGGGGTGACCCCAGAGGTAATCTACATTCCCGTCTCTCTTTCTGTGCCACCCTCTTCATTCATTTCTCCCTGTCTTATGTGTTTTACTTGCTTGGATTTCCTTTCAGTTTGGAATGGAAATAATATTTTGTAGAGGACACCAGTTTCGTTCCCTTGATTCGACTTCAGTGAATCCTCTGTGATATCATGTCATGACAGTTTACAACTCTTTTATGTGAGGCATTCCATTTCCTGAGACCGAGTGACCTTAGTCCTCTTCATCAACCACGGGCACTTTTGTTTATCTCCTTAAATTTCACTCCTATTCTCAACACAGCATTCTTTCTTAGCTGCACAGTGATTGCTGGGAAGAAAAATACCAGTTTACTCAGGTCAGTGTTCACATTTTTTCCCACACAGGGTGAGTTTACCTGCACTCTACAAGATAAATAACTTTAATGCTTTCACTTGAAAACGGCTCTTGTTAAACAATACAACTGCATTCCTCCATTCATACAGCTGAATGGTCAGGCTCAAAAAAAGAAAGAAAATAATACAAATGGAAGCTCTGAAAAGGCCATCCACCAGAGAAAAACACACAAAGAAGTTATTTTCAGCACACTGTAAGAGCAAGAGTTTAAAATGCCCTGGCAGAAGCTGCAAAGGTTTGATTGCTTGAAATGAACAAATTACTTTTTGAAGTGTTATTTTGACTCTCTTTCTAACCAACATAGATACAATGAGCAATGATAGTGATGCTGCTCGTGACACTTTGAACTGTAAATTTGATAGAGTCTCTTAACTGCTCAAATCCCTTTGTTCAGGGCTGAATATCATACAGGGACCACTTTAGTATCATCCTGTTATGATAACAACTCCTCAGAGAACTATGCTGAAAACGTCATTCACATTAGTATGATTCACATATAATCTGATTTTAGATTTTACAGTCATTAGCCATAAAGTGAAGAATTAAAGTGGACATTTTAAGCACTTTTATTTCAACAGATACTAGAATGGATGGATGGTTGATCTGCAGCAGTGCAGATCTGTGTGATTTGAGGGGTATTCTGAGGTGAGTGGACTGATCCAAACATCCATTGTACCAACACTGGTACTGGTATCGAATTGATACTAGCATGATAGGATCAATACTTTGTTTTTCTCCGGTAAGTTCAGTATGTTGCCCACTGACTGGTGTTAAACAATAATTTTTTGGAAATGAAAAAAAATATACCTCAAACATGCACTATGAAAAATGTCTGATGCATTTTGTGTTAACGGTCACACCTCTTTAATTTATAGCCTATATAACGTTTAAACATCAGGACTTGACCCAATGTGCATTTGAAACAAGCTCATTTACATTTTGGGTCTCCACAAAAACCTAGTTTTAAAGTACATGAAAAGCTGAAAGGTTGGTTTTATTGTGTGTTATTATTGTGGCAAAGAAAAATTATTGTGATTTAGTGGTGGAAATGTGCTCAGAATCTGGCTAATTGATGATGATTCATAAATCATGACACACATGCTGCCTTTTGAAGTCTAAAGCATTGGTATTAATATTGGTATCAGCAGTAATGGCTGTATATTTTCTTGCTATTGGATCAATATCAAAATCTGCAGTATCGCATAGAAGTAATACTTTGCACAAGGTTCTACACAAACATGAGTGCGACATTGGAGAGCAATGACCATCGTTCAGCTGTCCCACAACACAGACATGAATGGCCTCCTTCATGCTGTCCGGGACAAACAGAACTACGATGCTACGATATCGCTGCGTCTAGGCAGGATTCAGACTTACAGGTGTTCAGTCATAATCCTGCAGATAGTAGCTTTGGACTATTGGCTCCTCAGCTAAGCACCAAATGTCTCAGCCTGGTTGCAATTAAAGACAAGTCATTAGATCTTGGAATCCTGAATACCTGTACTGGATTTTGTTCCAAACATCTCGCAGAGATGGACTGGGAAACAGCAAAGTCAGTAGTATAACTGTTGTTTGATAAACTCTGAAGATACTTAAATTTGTAACAACTTTGAGGACTGACCAGTGTATTGCTAAGAAACTCATTATTCCAGTATTCGAGAAGAAATATGTGTGTCCAGCTAGTGGATGGATGACTTACAGTTAATAGTGTGAAGAAGTAAGGTGCTTGGTATGAGCATGACAGCATGAGATTAAAGCTCAGGAAATCTAAGCAACCAGTACAACAATGAAATACGAGTTAACCTTTATCAGCATATTTGGGTAAATTGAGGTAAGTTGAGGTTACCTTCACTAATGACAGACACCTCTAACTGAGGCACGTTCAAATATTAGAACTACCTAGTGATGACTACAATACCTCTGCAGTCCAGTTGCTTGAATTTCTGTTCAAGTTCTACTTGGGTAACTTGTAGCACTGTTGAGTGTCAGACAGTCCTTAGAAGCATGTAGCAAAATCAGCTTTGTGGGGCATGCTTTTTGCTGCAGGTAGGGCAGATACAGTTGTAACATTGAGGTTTTTATGTTTGCAAATCTATGAGCAGCAGCAGTCTTTCTAAAGTATACTCTGCTCTTTTATCAGTCCTTTTCAACTAGCTGCATGTACTGTCCACAGCAAGACATAATGTAAAAAAAACTGCATGAATGTACTTGTTTGATATTCATCGCAGGTTAAGCTTGATAGGGAAGGCTAAATCACTGGACAAGATTAACATGGTGACATTTCTTCAGCAAACATCTGAAGGTGGCATGTTAACATGAATCCCTGAACTCAGTGATTCCTTCTGATTTTTAACATGAAAGTCAGCGGACTGAATGTAACATTAACTTTACACCCATATCCGCTGCACTTGGTAATCCTTTTTCGAAATGTCAGCGTACTGCCTGAGTTTTTCTTTCTTTTTTTCCAGCTGTATTTCTGCAGCTTCTCGTCAATGACCCATTTCCTTTGAAGAATCACAACAGTATCAAACATTGCTAACAGAGACATAACAACATGCACTGTACACAGTAGTACAATGGGACACACGTGTCTCTGGTTAACTTGCCCACTTCCGAGAAATTGCAATGCATGATTCTTCCCTGGGAACTGCAAAGGCTAATTTGGCTTGTTTCTATTTTTCTCTCTGAGACAGACTGGATTCGTTCTGAGTTTAAGTGCATTCCTCATTATTATGTGTTTTTAAAGCCAGGCCACTTCTACACTATATTGGTAATATGTTGTCTAAACCAGCAAAGATTGTTAGCGTTTCCAGAAGACATTAGCCTGAGGATGTATTACCAGTAACCCTTTTCCTGATTTATTGCAGTTGTCACGAAACATAAGCCTAAATGATGTAGTTTTCAAACTATCAAGATTTAATGCCACCAAGCCCCCAGAGCCTGTTAGTGAACTGCAATGACCATAATTCAATGCACCTACATGACAGAGTGCATCTGTGCTTCAGAGCATCAGGGTTCCTCTGATTTCTAACATGTCAACTCAGGCTGAAGTGGAAGCCAGCTTGAAATGTTGCCCTGACACGCAGGTAGAAGAACCAGCAGTCACACTGGTGTGTTGCAGTTTCATTAGCTCATACAAGTGGCTTTGGCTGGTGCACTATGCTGAAAAATGATGTCATCTAGCTGCTGCAATCCGCACATTTCTCACTGTGACTGAGCAGAAGTCCAACTTTATAGGGGGAGGTATTTGGCCAAGTTTTATTTTGTTAAGGTCAAGTCCCGTGTAAATACTAGATGGAAAAGGCAAAGGAACTATTGCTTTCTACACCTTGAAGTAAATATTTCCAGATAAAAATAAAGTCTTGACAATGTGCTTGAATTTTTACCTCCAGTATATTTATTTGCTCAAACGTAGCAAAAACTGTAAAAGGGTGAAAGTTTTTGGTCTGCATAAATGAGTTTGACCTTGGAAACCTCGAGCTGTCACTTTGCATTACGACTTTTGTGCTGATGATCTCAGCTCCTTCACGCCCTCTGTCTCCTTCCCTCCATTTCATTATCTCTCCAAATATCATAACTTATTCAGAAGCCCTTAAAAGGGAGACTATACCCTGACACAGCAATATCCACCTAGAGTCTGCCAGTTCATTAAAAAACTTCATCAAACATGCACAACACAAACATGCAGAGAGGAGCACACTAAGACACATGCACACACAAGCTAATTCAGCTTTCTGGGAAGCCTTGCCTTGTGGTGCTAACAAGTTTCCCCTTAGTTCTCATATAAGTGTCTTACCAGGGTGCAAAGGGTCCACTTTAAAAGGCCTTTGTTGAAACTCATGGCTGATAGGTTGGCTTGGCTTTAGGCTGAAAAAAGTGAAATGCACGGGACTTTTGGAGAGAGCGTGCTTGCCGCAAACCTGTGCACAACCTTTGTAGCTTTCTTTGTCACAAGCGAAAAAAGGCTCAACTGAAATTTTTATACATTATGTTGTCAACTGTCACACGCTCTGATCATTTTCCCTCCTGGCATCCAACATTTAAATTACCCGCACCTGGTTGCCATGTTGGTTGCATGTTTTTGATGAAAATCACTTGCCAACAAGGAATGCTTTTCAATAGTCTCTGAGTAGCATAGCTTAGGGCTTTATTAGGGACCATACGCCTGTCTGACAACATACTCCCGATGTTGTGTTAAATCCCATATGCAGCTGTGCGTTACTCAGAGCGTCTTGCAGTACTCGTGTGTGTGTGCGCGCACGGCTGGGTAAACGGCCCTCTTCAGCTTTATTACCTGGCCATGAATCATGAGCCTTCATTACAGCCTGCTCATTGTGCTCTGAAGGTTAAGCAAACCAATTAGAGTTCCCCACACGCCGTTGGGGTTCTCGGCAACAACTGCATCCCTACGTCTTGCATTTTAAACAGGCAGATGAGAGCTGGGATTAAAGAAAGAAAGAAAGAAAGCAAAAGAAGTGAGAACTGGGAAGGAGGAGGCTGGTAAGAGTTAATGATTGGCAGAACAAAGGAAGAGAAAGAAAATATAAGATGGGGGAGAAAAAAAGAAAGAGGGTGGGAAACAAGAGGAGAGGAAGAAAACGAGGAAAAGAAAAAGCTGCCCTATTAAAAGAAATGACACCGTCATGGTTCACTGAGCACCTGCACTGGGCAGCGGTACCCCTGTGCTTAATGCTCTCTGGCTGTCAGCGCCACAGTCAGCAGCACTGCCTGGATGCTCCCAGGGGGAAGCTGTGTTGGTCTATGCTCTCGATTAACTCGGCCGCTTATTAGAATAGATACCAGGCAAGGACTCAGCCAACCAAAGAGCAGGTCCAATAGAAGGAGGACGTGGCGCTCTGCAGTCATAATGTGAAGTATAATTTCCGAGAACTCCTAAGCAAGTCAGACGCAAGGTTTTACATACAGGCGAGATGCCGTCAGATTCTTTTGTTATACTCAAATTCAAACTCCTTACTGCGCTGGTTTTGACTGATACACAGAGGCATTTTAATTGCCATCGCATTTATATTTCTTGGATGAATAAGTAAACGTGTCTGTCAGGAGGACGTAAAAGCTGGCATGCATCCGGAAGAATTTGACACCTTGTGCTGAGACTGTGAAAGCACTCGTGTCTCTCTCATATTCTAGCGGGCACCCTGGGGATTCAGGTACACTGAAAGAACTGTCAAAAGATGTTTGGAGAAACGGCTGAAATTATAGCTTTCATCCACACGCAAAGCAGATAAAGGTTCCAGAAATTGGCTCTTTTCAGTTCAGCACAAAGAAAGGTCACTGCGTTGGCGAATTGTGACAAGGTGTAGTGTTCAATAGCATGCAGCTGGATGTTTTTGTTTGTTTTTTTTGTCATGGAAGATGCAAAATTTTACACAATCGCTGACCTTCTCCTACGTTTGTAGATATTCTAAATAAGTCGGAATTTAAACTCTGCTTTTGTGTGTGCACTTTTAGAAGAGGAGACATAGGGACGAAAAATGGGCGAGCGAGCGCAATCTCGTCCCTGAGATATAAAGATGTGAGGCTGGGAAAGGCTGACGATGGCACACTAAGTTGCCATATTAGCATTTCAGAAGGAATAGTAGAGGAATCAGCTAAGAAACTAAAAGGCTGCTTCAGCACTGACTGACACAACCAAAGACTGTTCAGCGGGAGGAGAAAAAAAAAAGAAAACTCATCCTCCTTTCTTTCTTTCTGCCTTTCCTTCCAACTCCACTCAGCCAGAACACCACCTAAAGACGAATGACTGTCAGGCTTTCATTGTGGCTGATCCTTTTTAAGCTAGAATCATTGTTGGGGCGAAGACTTATTCATATTTCCACACAATCACCACCATTATTTTTCTTATAGGAAAAGGATGTTGTCTGTCTCCAGTGGTCAAGAAAAGGTCAAGACCAATTATAAGCAGTGAAAAGTAAAAGAATTTACTGCTGTGCTGCACTGGAGTCGAGGCATTATCAATTTTGTTACTGTACACCTTTACTACAATTAAAACTCCTCCACATTTCACAGATTATGACTTTGCACTCCAACCATACGACCATTTTTAATAAATACAGAACTAAAGCTAAGCCAACATATATTACCTGCTGTTTTTATCGTCCGCACCAACAATACTTATACTTTTGACACACTTTGCAGTTTTTATACACGGCATTACTTTCCATACTAAAGATTTCTAGGAGATTTTTCTGATTTCATGGAAAGTTTGCCATTTTTCTCAATCCAAACAGACAGTGTGACCATCTGTATTTGTATGCACAGCTATTTACTGTATGTTTGCAGATGTATCACTGGCTGAACATGCTGTTCTGTTCCCTGATGTGTGTAATGCAGTTCCAGGAGCTGGCCTCGAAGTTAGGCAGTCTACTTGTCCCCCCTCATTCAGGCAAATTTCCTTGAAGTCGATTGGGGCTCAGAGGTCCCGGGTGCTGCCCCGTTAGCTTGACCTGCTTTAAAACGCTACCATCATCGGAGGAAAAGAGCCTTGAAATGCCTGTTAGTGCTGAGTTCCAGCTTCCCATTCACAGCCCTCTCAAAGCACCACTCACCGCAACCTGATAACAGCTCCAGGTGTCTGGGTGGCGTCCAAATAACCGCCTATAGTCTTCACTCAGTTAGAAAGGCTCAGTCCTAGGGCCCATGCTTTCAATCTCTCCCCCCTGCTCTCCCCTTATTATTCTCTCTCCTACTCCTCCTTTCACACATCCACTCATCTTCCCTTTGCCTCTTTCCTCTGCCTGGGAAGCCTTGGTTAAAGGCTTTTTAAAATGATGATTGTGCATCGATAAACACGGTTACCAAGTTTCTTGTCAAAGTCACTCCAGTCTGTACAGTCTTCAGTTCAATGCCTTTCACCACCGGTTAAACTGCAGGCTGAGATGGGAGTCATATTTACTGCTGTCAGCAACTTTATTATAGCTTATATTGCTCTGGAAGCTGCAGTTTTCATATAATTTTTTTTTGTAATGTCACCTCTCTTGGGACAGTTTGTATAAGGCGAGGTAAAACCATTAAAGTACTTTTTTCTTTTTTCTGCTATTGTATGGCTTTTGTGCATTATTCATGTGCTAGGCCGTTTTGGGTAAATTACTTTGGGGCATCCCTGTTCTCATATTAAACCCTTAGGAAGTGTATATTTCTCTTATTTTTGTTCCATGTTGAGAATAGCACACCATTTTTGTTGCAATTGGGAGATTTTGGTTTTGATAACCTTGAGTCAGTGAGTTCTTCTTAGAGGTAATCCTTTCACCTTTTCCACCCTTTTCTTTTTCCACGCTGCAGTTAAGTGCTCTGACTAACTCTTTCCATATTCTGCTTAAAAACAGCAGTCACCAAGGTTCACTTGCTGAATTAGATTTAGCTGTTTTAGTTTCCACTATAAAGAAGAGAGCTGTAATATTATAACACCATAAAAACACTACACTGCAATTTAGTGGAATCCGCTAATCTTCTTAGACTTAACGTAGGTTTTATTGTTTGGAAGTTAATTTAACAGTGATTTGTATCTCACTCAAATAGTCATGAACATTAAACAAAAAATACATGCATTTGGAAAATATATTTAAATAAAAGTATTCTTTATGCAAATCAGCCTTCTCAGTGTTATATTTTAAAATAACGAGTACATGCCCATGCTCCAGTATTGTTTGGTTTGTTTGTATCTCCAAAACTGATCTTCTTCACCATACACAGGAAAGTCATAGAATTGGGGTAGCATGTCTTGTTTAGGCCTGCTACCCCAGAGACTGGTCAGTGGCCCTTGGGTGGTTGGTGAGTTGTTGCTTTAGGGTGGCTGGTAGCTGACTGCCAACTTGGAAGATGCCAATTTATCTGCAAATTTTCACCATTTACTTACTTTACTGTTAAAAGGGGCAATGCAAACTGTAAATGGATGACATTTGCCTTCAAAGTAAAAATTGTGACTTATTGTTTCAAACAATGCATTTCAAAAGGGCAGCTTTTGAGGCAAATGGCCTCTGTTTCTGCTTTGGATTGGACTTACAGTTTTACTGTCTCTTGGCAAATAGTTTACAAGTGTTTGTGGCATCTATCACTGAACAACTGGGGGAACGTGGCAAACTGCTCACTACCAAAGCATTCACAAGGTTTTCAGAGTAGCATTGCACACCTCAACCACAACCACAACCATTTCCATTATAGTGACTGCCAGCTATATCCAGAACCACTGACTGGTTTCTGGGGCTGGGTGACTTGGGTCTTGTGTAAATAAATAGAAGATAAATACTGGACTGAAAAAGTAGGCCATTTTTGTAGGCCTCTGTAATGGTGCAGTTTTGCTTCGCTATATAAATGTCACATATAAATTTATGTTTAGCTTTTAGGTGGTTGTCAGTCAGTGTGATGGCTATTTTACCCCACTGGTAGCGTAGCGTAGGTATATTTCAAAGTCATAATATCTGATATAGGTAAGACCCTTCAGGTTGTTGAACTGATTGTGTAGGAGGGGTTCAAGGGAAGAGAGATGGGCATAGATTTGGTGTATCATAGTAAAATATTGGATTATTATCACTGATGCCTTACCACATAAGCAGACTTCCTGCCAACTTAGCCTCTGTAGGCGGATATCAATTCTTTTGAACTTCCAGTGTAACCAAGAGATATCTAGCCCAAGGCGTCCTGTTTCATCCACCAGTCATTTACAATTAAATTTACATTTTCTAAAAAAAACTATTAAGTAGATTAATAGTTCTCGACAATAACCAGTGATTTCAAGAGCACTTTAGAACTTATAAACATGAACGACCATTTCTTGGCAAACTTTAAATTGAAATAATTAGTTAAATGAAGAGTGCAGTGAGAGTTCACTCAACTCATTAAACTTAACAAAGACACGAACAGCATATAAAAAGACAGGGTTTTGTTTCTATTTTAAAATTCTCCAGATTTTATTTTTTTCACTTTAAAGAAAGATTCGACTTTACTTACTTAAATTACTCTTAAATTGTTTATGTCTGCTCAAGATGGCAGAGATAAAAAAATTTTAGGGATTAGGAGTTGTTATTGTTTAATAAAGAACTGTCGCTTCAAACTGAAAAAAGTGAGTGGAAAGCAAATCTGACTGTAATGCTTGTGCGTGCGATTCAAAAGCTGGTGATTAATCTGGAGTTTATTTCTTTCTACTTAATTCAGCTTAGCCGGTTTAAAATTTTTCAAATTAATTAGGAGACTAATTGTTCCACCTTCAAGTTGAGTTCACTCATATTCTCAAGGCGGTAGGGAAAACTTAGGGTTTTTTGAACTTATGCCGACTTATTTATAGTAAATGCAAATGCTCAGAAGTTCTCCTTCCACTAAAATCATGAGACTGGAATATGAGAGTGGTAGTTTGACCCAGTTTCTCTATTATCGCAAAATGTTGAACATGCAAAAAAAGGGGAAGATGAGCCTTAAAATGAGAAGACCCAGTATATCCCTGAGGCATATGGCTGGAATTAAATCTACCCAACCCAGGCAATGTGTTTGCCAAGGAAGGAGACATTCAAGTCGTTTTGATATATTCATGTTTCATTCGTCCACCTAGCACCTGTATTCATTCCCTCCTTGCCTTCACTTGCTTCTTGGCTTCCTGTGTAGATGGCACTTGTCCCATGGGCCCTCTGGCACTCTAGGTAATGGAAGCACGGGGCAAGTGTAGGTTAGACGTAGATCATGTGAGAATTCTCAGCCTCCTGTCGTGGGATAATCGAGGTGTCATTTTCCTTGACCAAGAGGACACCTTCAGATGGCTGATAAGCTGATAAGGGGTGTCATTACCTATTGGATAATGTCCTGACAGAAATGATACATTTTACATATTTAACACTGCAGTGCTGACTGCAGTGCGATTAGGAAATGATTTAATAGTCCCATTAAAATGCTGTCGTTAATTTTCAGTTTTGATTCTATTTGAATTGCAGAATTGGCAGCCAAAAGACACTCTGGACTATTTTGAGATGAGATTCTGCTTTCACGCAGCTCAGCAAAACTGTGGTCAGTCAAAATGTGATTAACTATTTGCTAAACCCCTCCCATAAATAATGATGCCCTCATTAAGCATAGCACATATAAATGGGTACAACTTTGAATTACTTTTTTATGTAGATGTGAAATGTGGTATGATATTATTTTTAGCTTCCAAAAACAAAAACACTACGAGTACTGTAAGCTAATTAGATCATGTTATCAGTATCAGCTACCTACAGCAGCTTCCTGCTGAGCATTTCAGTAGCTAACTTCAGTACATTATGAGAGACTAGAGAAAAAAACTGTTTATGCTATTTACCATGCAGTAAACCATCTCTTTAGCAGGAACAGGAGCTGAGCCAGGCTACTATGTGAGAGTAGCCTGCAACTTTAGCCTGTCTACTGAGTTGTTATTGGATTAAGCCATAGTAGGAGTACATTTGAAAGCATGCTAGCTAGTCCTCATGCCTAAAACATACATGCAGTTAAAAATATTTAATAGATTAATTTTAAATTAATCAGCTGTAAACTGCAGTGTTCTGAAGTCTCAACAACAATATTTTGCCAAAAGGGCAAAGTGCTATGCTATCGGCTAAGGTTAGCAAGTTGTAAGGCACAGACACAGGTACCTGCTAGTTAATGTTAAATAACAGACCATAGGCGGTATTAAAAAATGGACGCAGCCACTGATTTCTAAAGTCCAATATTGTCTCCTCGAGATGATTGTTTCTGCCATTGCCTTTTTGGCAACTGATGATTGGCTAGTGACGTGTAATCAGCAAGATGTTAGCCAAAGAACTTGTAGTTTCATAGCACGGATAAACCTCCATTTTGAAAATGACCAAAATTTACAAAATAGACTTAATATTTTATTCAGTGTGAGGCCAGATGAGTGACTGAGTCCATAAATTTATAAGAAAGTGTTTACAGAGGTCAAGAAAGAAAGCTGTTTTCCCATAGTTTTCTACAGGATGGAAGTCTTTTTGCAAGTACGGTTAACACCATCCGGTGGCTTTCAGATAGAGTGAAGTTTTGAGACACTTCTGCACTGGCTTCTTTTTTCTGATGCAGAAGTTATACCCATGTTTTATACTATGTAACAAACCAATCAAATACACTGACTAAAACTGAAGCGCACACATCTTGTAAACACCTCGCCATACAGGAAGTCATCTTATTTGTCAGTAAATGTCCATTTAAATGTCCATAAAAAATCCACCGGCATCCTGTGCAATGAGAGGATGCCCGAACACCTTAAAGCTAAGATCTACAAGACAGGCATATGGCCAGTGCCCCTTTATGGAGCAGAATGCTCCCCGGCCACCAAGAAACACGAGCAGATCCTCAACGCCGAAATGAAGATGCTCAGGTGGATGGTGGCCTTGATTGTGTGACGAATGAAGATCAAAAACAACTCGGAGTTGCCCCAATTGAAAAGAAGATGCAGGAAACGCGAAGTCAAGAACAGCCCTCTGACTTGAACCTGGGGGCCGCTGACCCAGAGGATGACCGAAGAACGAAGAAGCGGTGGATGGACGCAATCACTGAAGATATGTGTGTGGATCTTGCCCCGGAGGACACCCGGGAACAATCCAAAAGGTGAAGACAGAGCCATGCATCGGACCCCGTGCTGGGAACACGCTAGGAAAGAGAGAGACTGAAATGATCAGTGTTAGGGTTTATGAAATAATATATTGCTAGGTCAACTAACACATTATTATTGAAAAGCAGTCCTTACAAAAACACATTTTAGCATAGCCACATTAGAACCACAGTTGTAGTAATTCATGGACCAGTCTTTAAAGAAGAAGAAATGTCAAATACTCTCCAGATATATATTCTTCTCTGCATGGAAACTTTTACAGAAAACAGCAAAGGGGGCAGCCAGTTCATCCAGCAATAGTGAGAGCATTATGTGCCAAACACATATTAAAAGTGACAAACTTTTACACATAGCAAGTTCCTCCTTAGAAATATGTACTTTGGTAGAACTTCCTGTTATTAGCTCAGAATCCAACATTTATGCTGAAGTAATGGAAAGGGTTTAAGTTGTCTGGAAGAGATGGAAAATCAATGCTGGCTAATATGTGCAAAAAAAGAAAATCTAATAACACCAAGTCTCACCCTGAAAAATTCAGTGCATGTGCGCATACAAACCCATAAACCTTAAGCTTCCTGTGACGCCAGCTGTAGTGTGTATTTCTGCTCCTGTTTATTCCCCCATCCCTCTCACTTATCTATGCCTTTCACTGCAGATGGTGCAACAAACAAACTGCAACCATTTGAGTCATGTTTCATAAAGGCAAGCCAATTACTGAAAACATATTCTTTCAGCCATTTTCTATGAATGACTTAAATTAAAGCGTTTTGGAGCCCAGTCCTATTTGCATCATAGAAATTTCTGTCTCAGGGTCCAATTTGCGACAGGGTGTGCCGATGGAAGCATTAGGCTTCCTTGCCGCAGTAGGAGGGTGGTATCATGATTAATTTAGGCTTGTTTTGTCAGCGCAGGAAGCCACAAAAAAAGCTCATTACAATCAGCTGGGTTTTGTCACAGTCCGGGCTCCCTCTTATCCCCCATAGCGAAGCAGAGCGATGCAGCCTCCGTGAATATGCATTGATGATGATTGCATGATTTATGCATGAGCGTCATGGAACCTTAAGACTATCCCACCCAATAGAAGTCCTTGAAATCATGAAATTAGAGCTTTTGTCTCTGTTCTTAAAGTGTTTGTGTAAGCCACTCAGCTACATCACTCACAGTCCATTCTCAAATGTGTGGGAACACAACTGAATAAGTGGAACTATAAGATAACAGTGACTTGTTTGTTTTAATATTTACTAAGTGCTTGTACAGAGCTATTAGGAGACATGTTGTAAGCTGTCATGTTTCCAAGCAGACTGCATTCAGTATTCAGTTTGTTGCATGTCTCTGTTTGACTTTGGGCTTTCACTGACATTACCTGCAATTAGGCTGTCATAATTGCATAATTGGCTGATATAATTGACTTGCTGGCAATAGTCTTGAATCAGGATGGTGATTTATGGGTATATGAGCGTTATGTGAGTGATGTGTGCACTGACCTTCCTGGGAGCTCAGCTGATGTGGGTGCTGACCCTTCGATAAACACAGACAAGACCTCCCAGCCAGCCAGTGTGTATGTGACTGTTTCAACATGCCCTAGAGTTTTCCTGTTGCCTCTGATAGATGATGATGCGCTCCCCTGCTTACCAAGTTTCTGCACAGTTCCTGCCTCTTACACACAATACCTGACTGTAATATAAGTGGCTTGTGTGATGGAAACTTTAGAATTCTAAAGACAACTCCTATATATAAAAATTAAAAGTTTTTGGTAAGTTAGTGAAAAATGAAGGAAAATATGTCTAAATGGAACAGCAATTCTACGCATCTCAAGTCAAGTCAAGAGTCGTGCATTGGTGTTCTGTCAGGGCAAGCACTGCTTCTCCGCTGAATTTTAAAATTAGGCATCAATTAAAAGCTGCCAAAGAGAGAGATCGATCTCCTTGAATCTCAAACAGTGTTCTGTTGTTAAGCTTTTGCCTGTTTACATCAACTAAATTACTGCTATCATCTGGCTGCAGTTGGCTATTGTCTCTGGAAGCAGGCTTGAAATCTACAGTGTGCTGCTTCTGACTGCCATGTCTGTGTCCCGTTAACAAAGCGTTGAGCTTGTGATCATGAGAGACCAGCAGCTTTTTTTGTTTATTTTGTCCATGAGAAACGTGGATCAACCTCTGGTCTTTTCATCAGAAACTGTCACGGCTGCCGAGGCGAGCCGTGTGGTGTTGGAGGAAAGGAGGACCCAAAATGCAGGCGATGACTGATGATTCGAGTGATGTTTATTTACAGGGTGGTGTAGTGGCAAACAGGCAGTGAGGGATGACAGGGAACTAAAGAAACCTAAACTGGAAAAACTAAATAACAAACCTGAGAACATACAAAACGGGGAGCGAGGCAGAGAGCCGCAGATGGCGAACAGGACACCGTGGAACACAGACAAACCAGCAACAGGCAGGAGGGCTTAAATACACACAGCAGTAATCAGGGGATAAGAGACAGGAGGGCAACACACCTGGAAGAAGTCAGAGCTGACGGGACAGGGGAAACGTAAACTGAACACACTCACATGAGACGAGGACCTTCAGAATAAAACAGGAAACTCAGACACAGAGAACCAGACAAGACACTGAACTAACTGAACAGACAGATTCACAAACAGACAATGTGACACCATAGACAGACAGAACACAGAAGTGGGACCAGGGTAAGCACAGAACAGAAACCTAACAAATGGCAAATCATAACAGAATACATACTCAGGATAAACAAAAGCATAAAGAAACACAAAACACTGAGTCGGCAGACTCAGGACCATGACAGAAACTGACGTGAGACCAGCATGCTAGACAAGCTGCTGCTGGCTCTGCTCGCCCCGCCCTGAGATCAGTTATGGGAAACAGAGCTTTTTATCATTATAACTTACCATCTATCACCAGATAGGTTTCCTCTTGTTAACCACCTTGGAAGAATTTGAGTGCAGTGTGATAATATTTTTAATAATTACTTTAGCACACTAGCAAATAAAGGCTCGATGGTGGAGAGGGGATGCCAAATCATACTATGTCTGGTTTAATAACAGAGGCAAGTCTAACAGGTATAGGCTCTATTAGCACTTTCAGAATTAGCACCCATGACATGTCACTTGATTGACGAAAATGCACTGAAGTTAATCAGTTGTTTTGCCAACACGATCTCAATTTTTCATCGATGCTTTTACTGATATAGATATAGACATTTAAGACACTCATACCTTTTAAGTTAGCTATAATTCATTGAATTCTATATTTTAATATACTTTTTAAATCAAGGTGTAAGCCTGCTTTTCTGAGCTCTTTAAATGTGTTCCCTACAGAGCAGCCACAGTGCAAATGGAATATAATGACTCGTTGTCTCTGAGTTAGAGTATAAAGAAATGAATGGCAAGTCAAATTCTTTATTTTAGACTGAAATCCACAGCTCTATGGATAGTATTCGCTTCCTTTTCCTGTCCACTCTGTGCACTGTATCATTAAACAAGCAGACACATCAGTCACTGACAGATTGACCACCATTGTAACTGACCTCTCCCTTCTAGTTCAGAATGAATGATGGAGGGAGGCTATCCTAACATGTTTTAAAAAAATTGTCTATTGCCTCCATCTGAAGAGTTGGCTGCACGTGTCGGTTATATTATTAACAGCAGCACTAAAAAGTACAAACCAATCTTGAGCCTCTGATGTCTGTTTTCATAGAAACTTTCTCACCTCTCACTGCAGACTCCAAATTTCCCTTCCACACATTTATCCCCTCCCACTCTCACTTTCCACTCCAACTTTCTTCTCTCCCTGCTCTCTCATCTCCCTGCGCTGAGCCAGATCTCTTCCATATTCCTTTTGCTCAGGTCCGCAGGCTGAGACAGACTTATTTAACAAGCGCCTGGCAGGCTGGGTGGTGGATGTGGCAGCTGTGGAACAGAGGTTGATGTGGCCCTTTGTACCACAGGAGAGTGAATCCCAGGGAGGGAGTCTCCAGATGGGCTCGGATTGCAGCAGTTCACCCCGGATCTCTCTAAATGAATGCCGTATGGAATAACGCTGCATATTTGAATGCTAAAAAGCAGATTGAGTGTGATTAATTACCTGACTGTATTTTAGTCTGCATTTACACACAGAATCGAGAGAATTTCCACTTTAGAATATGCAATAATAAAGCTAATTTCATATCTACAGGTAACAGGTTGGCATATATTTCCAATTAAGTGGGGTTTTTTCATATTCAAGCAAATAAAGAAGCTGACCTCTGACACCACGCATCTACAATGTGTGAGAGATGCTTTGATCTATAGCTATTTATTCTCTATTCTAACTTCTCCAAGCTCCTGGTATTCTCCCTGCGTGCTGCTGTGCTGACACTGCTTTCCTCTGCATCCCATTGATTCAGGAGCCCTGAGTGATAGATGGGTTTAATAAAGCAAGGTGCAGTCTCCCCAAATAAATGAGCAAACGCAGGATTTATTACCAACATCTGCATCTTAAGGGGAGTAAACAGGCCCTAAGCTGGGAAACAGTTTCATGATACTCGTTCAGCCCAAAGTCTGTGCCAGAAAAAGTATGCACACAGTTGTGCACGTAGACACTCAGACACTAACATGCCTGTTACACACTCTGGCTCATGCACATACTTCCACTCACTGCCTTTTCCCATCCACTCTGTTTCATCCTATCCTTCACTTAATTCTCACATCTTCTGCCATTCGTCTTTCCCTTCAATAAAAACAGAACCTTGGCTCTTCTGGGCATCTCTCTTCCTTCTTCTTCTTCTCAGTTCTACACGTACTTCAGTCTTTTCTTTTTTCTTTTGTCTTTCCACTCTTATTCTGACAGACTTTCCCTCCCTTTGAAGCTGCAGAGTGATTTCTCTTTGAACCAAAGTGCTCATCACTAGTTTGTCATCATATATAATGGTCTTTTTTGTCATAAACAGCAGCACATTTTATTTTATTTTATTTTTGCCATGGCAGTGCTACAGGCTGCTTAGTGGTGGTGATTTATCCATGCACAGCGCCAGTGGAGCTAAATCTCTACTCCCCTTGGCACCAAAGCAGTGGTGTGCATGGTTTAATTTCAGCTTTGAAAGACTGTCGTGCTGCAGTGATAATGCGGGCCTGTTTGCCAGTGATTGGACTAATTAACAGGCTCACAGATGATCCGTGACCGTCTTAACCAGTCACAGCGGAGGAAGGTGAGAAGAGAGAAAGAGAGAGAGAAGGAAGGAGACTGGAAAAGTATCTTGACCTGCGAAGCTCCTTTGAAAAACGTCACCTCCCTCGTCCATATCCATGTGCGCTAAATGAGCTATAGGATGTACAATGCCAAAAAATATTTTACTAGCAGAAAACAGAGTTTTTCCCCAAGCGTGTTTTTTTTGTTGTTGTTATTAATGACAACAGAGCTAATAATTATAAACACATTTTCATGGGGTTCACACACTTCTTTCCCCCTTGTGCGCTTACGGCTGTTCCTTTCAAATCTGATACCCTGAAAGCTTTCCCGGGGACTTTATCCCTCCCTCCCCTTTCAGTCTCACTGCAGACGACCTACTAAAGCTTTATACATTGAGTGTTAGCCTGATAGCTATCCCTCTGTGTAATTACTGACTGAGCTGTAACTAAGTGGAAGAAATGCTATGTTTACCACACATTCATTAGTCAGCTATATGTTTCACAGTGGGGGAGTGCAATGTGTGTGCACACTCCTGACATTGATGCATGGCTATAGGGTAGAACAACTGGGCAATTTGTTCCCGAACCTTAGCCTACGCTCTAGAATTTCAGCCTAAAGTGTACACTTTGCAACATTTTACAAACTAATAAGATGTGAACTTATTTGTCACAGGTGTCATATGACCCTGGTCTGTTTTAAAATGTGAAGCTCTGTAGCACAATATACGCACTTCAAAGAACAGTTATTAAAACAAAGGCAGCGTGACGGTGATGGTGTCTTTATAGGGGGCGCCATACTGCAACAAGCCACGAATGTTTTGCTGCAGTGCTTCATACTCATCTGATTAACCCAGTTTATCCAGTGTAAAGGCGCAGCATGGGCGCAATGTGCAACAAGTACAGATGTTTTTAGTTTAACCTTTCCTGTGAGACACTTGCATGTCTGTGTAGCTCCTGGTGATATCAGAACAGTTGTGTGGATGTTTTTTTATTTATTTACATACGGCTGTGATCACCTGATGCATTACACTAATTTAAGGACATACCCAGCCCATATCTCCAGAGCTGATAAACTATTAATGAAGTCGATTGCATAAATCATTACCGACCCCGCTGCTTCATTTTCATGTTTTACTGCCAGGCTATCTGTATTACAGAAAGCCATCAATGTTTTAAATGCAGTCTTCTTCATTCTGTCCTGTCAAGCAACCTTTTTCATGTTCACAGCTTCCATAAATGTAAATCTACCTGATCTAGTAAAGATTGTCTTCTTTTTATCAAGATGATCATTAGATTAAAAAAGTCCAAAATCAAATATGAATTGCTTATTTATACGTCGCACACATCAGTTTAACTTGCCAGTTGACAAGTCACACAATCGGAGGTCAGATCAAAGTTATTGGATTTCTGTTATTTCAGTTGTAGTACATTAAGGAAACGTTATGATGCTAGTGAATTTAATGCTAGTTAGTCATAATTGGGGACCATCTTATGAATGGATCACACAATTCACGCTGCTATTGACTTCCCACATAACACCCATTATCAACAGATTTACTTTAAAGTTAGCCACTTATCTCTGAGAGCTGATTTCGTATGGACAAAGCTGACAGACAAGGTAAAAATGATCCCAGAATTATTATGTTCTTAATGTAACAATAATTTTTTTGTCCATTGTCTGCAATATCATCTCAATCATACACAAAACTTACTGCCTCCCTGTAACCTCAAAGCATATGCCTAAAATAACTGTGGTAATAACAACATTTGCTCCTATTATCAGGCACTTATTAAAAAAATAGCTAAAGAGTTAGTCGTGAGTACTAGATGCTAAATTTCACACTATATTTTAGCTCTTACTACAGATGTCCTGCTGTGTCAAAATAAGCTATTTACAAGATACCATATTTGAAGGGCATAGGCATCTTATCAGTCATTTTAAATGATGCAAATGATGTTTCATAGTCAATATCTTAAAGAGAGCTGATGATAAAGTTAAAGTTTAGTCACTTCACCTTTAGGGAAATTACTATTTTGCAGTTCGCTTTCTATAACCTGCCTACTCTAATGCATGACAGACAACATATAAATATAGTTCACAACTGTAAGGGCCAAACTCTGTTATATAACTGTATAAATATGCCACGAAAATTGGAAGAATTTCCCCTCCTAGCTTTTCTTTTTAAGAAAGATTACAGTTGGTAGAAGTAGCCTGAGAGCAAGAGAGTCCTTGGTTCTTGTCTGCTTGTGTGCCCCCCACAAGCTTACATCTTTCAAGGATCAATAAAGGATAGCTGATATCTGAGATACTATTAGCATTCCATTTTCTGTATAAAAACAAAAATAAACAGATTTTAGTAGCTGTGACTCTTTAAAGGTCTTACTTCCTAGGACCACAACGCAGCAGACAACCGAAGAACTTGCTGCAAAGCTCAGTCCTAACTAGCCAACCTTAAACCAGATACAAAGCATCATCGGGATAGGAAGAGTGAAGTCAGGCACAACCACTCGGTAAGCCCTCCCTGTGGGGTTAAAAGTGTGCAACCCTGCCTTAACTACATAACTTTGCTTTCCTGCATGGACATATGGGGTCAACATTATTGTGTATTCCTGAGCTACTGGTTTAGGGTTGCTTGGGGAGAGTGAGAAAGCACAGCAGCATGTTAGCAAGCTGTTAGAGCACGGCTGTAAATGATTCATAATGTACAGGGAGGCACGTTCATACTAGTACTGATTTTAAAGCAGCAGCTGAATGATGTCCTCTAACTCAAGGTCTGGGGTCCCTGAGCAGATATTTTGCCTCAGGTTAGTCCTATTAATGAGGAAGAAATGATTTCCCCCTTTCCCTGCAATGTTGTTCACATATGTTTCAGTAGTCTTTTGATGAAATGTGGCATTGGAGGACCATTAGTCCGGGCATGCTCAAGTCACTGCAAAGCTGATGGTAATCTGCTCTGGGACAATCTGCACTGGCACCATTCCTCCCAGTGGGAATGTGTCAGTCTACTGGTGGTAAAATGAACACCTCTCTCATACTTAATATTCTTCTCTTCTCTTCTCTTCCTCATCTCCTGCTCTATCTTACGCATGCATGCTACCTCAGTCATCCTCAAGAAGATGGAGTAGCAGGATAAGGTTGCAGCATCTGTAAAGGCTCTCGTTGGGGCTTAATGAATACTATTAATTCAATCAGGGGAGTTGTTGGGATGGCCATGGCCTTTGTCCAGTCATGATTAAGCGATGCTATCAGTTATCAATCGTAATGAGCTCTTGTAGCTGTGGGAGACGAGAGCTGACTGGTGAAATAATAACATCTTGCTCTGATGATAGCAAGTAAGGCCAGATACCAACCTAACGATGTCGATCCGTGTTTGCGGGCTTGGTATATCTATTAGCATAGCACAAGTCAGATGGAAACATTAGCACTTTGATGCATTAATGAGATCGCAATGATAAGATTCCATGTGACAGTCTTACTTGTCAAAAACATGAGAGTTAATTTCCTTAAGGCAGCTATAATCAATGCTTTTGCTATGAACAACGGATCCAGCGGCTGCATGAAAGGCATGGCTCATAATGACAAGCACATAGAGATTTATTAACTGAACCTAACACTTCCCTGGGCTTTATGGAGCTTTTATCAAGCTTTAGCCCACCGCTGTCTTTTCTAAAATGATGCTGTTTTTGCTTTCTCTTGCTACTTTAATTGCCTTGTTTTTAGCCACAGCAGGCAGCTCTATTCAGCAACAAGCCACTAGCTGTGGAGCATTTGGTTCCTATAGGGTTTGGTATTTCCCTCTGGAGCTGGGGTCCAAAAGAAAGCTAGAAGAGAATTAATATTGAGCTTACATTTACCAGGTGCCAGCATGATTATAAATAAATGATGTTGCTTTGTTACTGCTACTGCTCATGTGGTTTTTCTTGAGCAGCTTCCCAGTAAGAATAGATTTCAAGTTTTTCAGTTCAAGTTACATAAAAGAAAATTATGTCAAAAATCAAATAAAATATTTTTTGATAGATATACTATTAGGGAATATGCTTAGTTGCTATCATGTGTTTGTGCAGTGAATGTAAAGCTGTAGCCACACACTGCTCACCTAAAATCATGGTAAAAAGAAAGTACAAGGTTTCACTTGTTGTTTCCTCTGTTTCCATAAGATTTAAGAGAGTAAGTAGCAGCCAGGTTCTGATCATCAAATGCCCTTTGTTAACTGATCACCAGCATGTGTGATCACCTCTATAAGGGGAGATGTTTTGTAAGTTTGCTGGTTATGGTGCTATGCTGCTAACACAATGCCAAGGAGAATTAGCAATGATCCTAAAGAAGCAACTGTTGCTGCCCATCAGTCTCAGAACAGTTGTGATGCCTTTTCCAAACAAGTTGAAATCCATCATTCAACTGTGACAAAGATTATTCAGTGGAAAAAGTTAAATACAGCCATCAGTCTGCCTGTTAGTGGACGTTCCACAAAAGTCACCCCAAGATCAGACCATGTGACGCTCAGAGAAACTTCAACAAAAAAATCTAAGACTCTTAAGGCCTCAGTTAGCATGATAAATGTTAAAGTTCATGACAAAATTAGAAAAACACTGAGCACTGATATGCCAGGAGATAGCCTCTTCTCTCTAAAAAGGACATGGCAGCTGGATCTGAACAAACTGGATTGAACAATGCTCTTTAGACAAGAAAGACCTGACCTGTATGGCCATCATTTACAGCACCAAACACATGTCAGCAAAAAGACTTCATACCAACTCTTACACATAACCTGGGCGCCTTGCAGTCATTGACTTTAAAAACAAAATACTACATGTGCGTCACCTACAGTGGGGAACAGACTTGCTGGATATTCCATTGTGGTTAACCACAAACACAATAAAAAATCTCCAAAGGGACCAAACATCAAAAACATGGCTGAGAGATCCAGTTTGGTGGCTGAGGTTATGTGAAGTGATTAGTTGGAGACAGTAAGTGTATATACCTGCCTCTGTAACTATTTTCAGACACTGTTCAGTTTCAGTTTTCAGCCCTGGAGGCTGCTTAGTGCATCTGCTAGTTTTAGCAAAATCTATCTGGAGTACATAATAGGTTTTAAAAGCTAGACAGAGCCACGCCAGCTGTAACCTGTGTATCCAGTCTTCCTGCTAAGCTTGCTCGCTTCATATTAATTTTAGAGACTTCAAATCACCATTAATCTCTTCCAAGATTAAAATCCACCTTCTTGCACACAACATGATTTCAGGGCTTACAAACTTGTCCTAACCCTGAAGACTGGCATTTACATACTAAGTTTTGTGTGTGTGTGTGTGTTTGTAAGCACATGTTCGACCACAAAATCCGATACTGAGCAAACATTTTACGTATACGTTAAGGTTGAGCTTTTTTTACCCACAGTGAAAACAAAGCTGGTATACATTTTCATTTGTGAACCTGTCTGTGTTTTTATGCGTAGCTCATCTGTCATCATGTCGAATTGTAGTCTCGGAGACACTTAGTTAGGTGTTTATATATCTGTCTGTTACGTCCACATGAAAGCAACCCTCAAAGATGCAGTTCACCAGACCAATCTAAACATCAGTAATTAAAACACATTTTTTTCCCAACCATATCAAACCCTGTTGCAGTTGTGCACTGAACTTCAGTAATCTTGTTAACCACCCTCTGGCATTTGGTTCATATTTACCAGGGAGATACTGGAGTGGGAGTTAATTTTCTCTCCTGGCAAGGAAGCAAATATGTCAAAAACATTTACTGCTGTTTTAAATGGCTGTATAGTATAGCTGCGTGTGTATACAAAAGCGTGGTTGGTCATATACGTAGAAAAAACAAACCAAGTCCATCTCAGTTTTATGTCAGCGTCTAATTTCTAATTCCAGTTTACTTGTCTAAATGAAGACGATGCCCATCCCTCCCGTGCTCTTTAAGAATGCAGCGTGTGTATGGTTTTTGTCCACCAGATTTAAATAATTCACATAAAGCAGTCTCCATTCAGTTTTTATGAGCCCCCAGTGGCAGTTCAAGACAGTTCAGCCTGTTTATATCACAACCTCCCTCTTGTGCCCTCATCTCAGCCTTTCTTAATTTTGTATTTGGTTGCAGCCTCACCTAGCCTGTAACCTTCATGTTCTTTTATGATTTTTAATAACAACCTCTGCATTTATCATACAGATCCCGTAGCCTTTTACAAAAGAGCTGCTGTCTTTGTAAACACTAGGCATCGCTATGACTCATGGCACAAGGTATTTAAGAGCACAAATGACTTTGAAGATACATCCCAAGGTTGCTTTCCTTGACGACTTATAGAAGAATCAAAAACAAACAGTCCATCTCGCAGAGGCACCAACAACTACAGGAAGAGCCAATTGTAGGGAGCGGCTGAGCAGAGCTAGCTGCACCAGGCCCGGGAGTGATGCACTACTCTCATCTCTCGCTTAACGTTATTAAAAGTTTGAGCCCGGAGGCCATGAAGGTTTAGCAGAGGATTATTATTTCAAGCTCCCTGAAAAATAAATCAATCCTTTATCAAAGTCCGCAGTCCCCATGAACTGCGTAATCAAATTGAACACTGTTCTAGGCTAGTATCCTGTTACTGTTCTATTAAACTGAGCTATTGCTGTGGGACATTGCTCAAAAATAGCCATCCTCATAAGACATGGGTGTTATGTGCAGACAATTGAAAAATCCCATAAATTTGTCACTGTAAAGCATTTTTCCTAAAGGATCCTTTCTTTTGAAGTTTTTCCTCTCTTCATTACCTTCTGAGTGTGAAAGATTCTTTGTGTTAAGGAAAAGTCCACAGTGTTTAAGGTTAGCAGTAGTGGCTTTTTAATGTGAAAGACATTTTACCCAGTGCACCAGCAAAGTTTCACTCTTAACTTTGCATTAAGTAACCATAAATGGCTCCCTGACATTTCGAGCAAATCTATTGATCGGACCTATTTCTTTTGTTTATGCATTCCAGTAATGCAATTTGTGGGCAACAGTATCTTTCCCACTGCTCTCTCTCTCTCCCTCCCTCTCTCTCTCCCTCTCAGGCTGGCGTGCCTGTCCGCTCCCTGTGATTGGACCTGGTTTTCCTGCGGGCTCGGGATTTCTATTGAACCGGTCCCTGTTGTATAGCGTCCTTCAAGCGGCGGAGCAGATGAAGTGCATTTGCTGTTATAGTCAATGAAGGAAATGACAGTGAATTCAAAAATATGCTGATGACTCCACTTGAAACAGCAGTTGCACTGAATGTAGACGAGGCAGTATTTCCACCGCCTCCCTCCAGAAGTTCCCCATGATGTTGGCTGGAATTTCAGTTTGGAGATGATGGGAAATGATACTGTCCAAGCCAATGAATACAATGTGTAACTGAGCCCATGCTATAGATTTGTTTTTTAAACAATTCTGGATTTTTCTGTTTTTCTTTTCATATTGTCAGTCCTTAGTGCAAAATGAGAGAGTACATAAACACAGGGATGTAAATATTTTACAGAAAATCCTCGTAATGTTCGCATGTCAGTGATGTGAAGTGTACAGACTGAAGCATCTCTATGGTTCAATTACGGACAAATCCCGGCAAACACTGCTACCCCGACCTCATGGATTTTATGAAATATTGAAAGCGCGAGACTTGGGGGAGAATCCGGTTGTTCAGTCTGACGTCACTAGCCGTGTCTGGATCTAAACTCCGCTGCAGGTCCATATATCAAACGATCACTATGGCATTACTGAGAGTTGAAAAACTGTCTAAAGTTTTTCATCTTTAATAAAATGATCAGCGTTCTGCTCTACCAGGTGTAACAATTGAGTTTAACATCCAGGCATCCATGAAAACGGAATTGATGACATTTAACCGAGTTAGAAGTTAGCAGGGAGTTAGCTCGCTAGCTTCTATCTAAATACAATATAGCATGTCCTGACTGCGGGGTTTTGGAAACAAATTAAAACGTACAGCTCTGTTATCACTTCCAGCATAAATGAAGACAGAAAACTAAACAGCAGTGACGTTTGTAGGGTTACTGAAGTTGGGCTAGCTGGTATATAATGATGTGCTACGTGACCGCTAGCGACACAGCTATGTTAGCATAATATAAACAAGCTAACTTTTTTCCACTCGATAAAAGTTAACGTGAGTGTTCTCGGTGGTCAGGAACAAATGTAATGGCATGGCAGGATGCTGTAAAAGGACCAAACTTCAGCCAGGAGAACAACTGAGATAATCCATCCACAATACGAGGTTAGTCATTCATACTGCTGCATGGGCTGGGCTGTAGTTACATCCTAAGGTTTTAAAAACTGAGCTTAAATAAATGATTAGTGGTAATAAAAGCCGAGGGAGGTCAACAGGGATCACTGACTGTTTTAGGAGCTTTTTGAGATCAAATAGAAGAAAATACATAACATTAAACATGTTAACAACACAAAAGCAATATTAAACGCAGATTACTTTAGACCCGGAAGTAGGATTCGTCGCGTCATCACTGAACAACCGGATAAAACATCACCTCATTAATACTGTCATGGTCCTGGGTCGGTGACCCAGCGCTTTTAGTTTGTTATCATTTTCATGATGATGATTGTTTTAGTTCTGTGTTATATTCGGTCTGCCTCTGAGTCTGCGTCTGGATCTGTCTGTCTATGGTGTCACCCCATCTGTTTGTGAAGCTGTCTGTTTAGATCTGTGTCTTGTTTGGTTCCCCGTGTCTGAGTTTCCTGTTTTATTGTGAAGGTCTCTGTCTGATGTGAGTGTGTTCAGTTTACATTTCCCCTGTCCCGTCAGTTCTGATTTCTCCCAGCTGTGTTGCCCTCCTGTCCCTCATCCCCTGATTACTGGTGTGTATTTAAGCCCTGTGTGTTCTCCTGCCTGTTGTCGGCTCGTCTGCATTCATCCGTCTACCTCTGCGTTCTATGGTGTTCCTGTCTCTGCGTCTCTCTGCCCCGCACCCCTTTTGTATGGTCTCAGGTTGGTCACTTAGTTTCTCCCAGTTTAGGTTTCCGTTTGTAAAGTACTCATACCTCGTTGCCTGTTTTTGTCACCACCACCTTTGTAAATAAAACATCACTCGTATCATCAGTTTGCTGCATCTTGGGTCCTCCTTTTCCTCCACACCACATGGCTCCCTCCGCCAGCCGTGACAAATTCTCCGACATTAACCAAAATCAGCAGAGGCTTAAATATCAGGCGTCCTTGACTGCAGTGCCAGTATAGTAAAACGGCATATGTAGAAATTCTCTTAAATTGACATTTTTCTTCAGATGCGTCAGATGGAAAATCATTAGTGGCTCCTGTGTGCATAGACATTTCTATGCACACATAGCATTTGTACTATACACCTCATCTACTGAAACTTAGCATGCGTGATTAAAAGGGAGTGTAGAAAAGCAATTTACAGTCGAGCTTTGATATAACTTTTGATGATGGCTCAAAGTTGTTTTTAGGTACATCCTCTCTACCTACCTGGACGACTAGTACGAGACGCTTTGTCTTTTGTGCTTTAATTAGGTTTTAGTGGCGCAACTGTGACAGGAACATCGCTTCCTTTTCAAAGACGTGGACTGTGTCGCTCATCTGTACTGTACGCACACGCTTTATTCCAACGGTAATGAGCTGGGCACAGTCGCTCTGTGCGTCTCATGCAGGTTTTGTGTTTTTTTCCCCCCCTCTTATTCAGAGGCTACGTTTTATTTATTTGCTCAAGGGCTTGTCAAATTTAAAAAGCAGTGCTATTATCTTGTAACTGCTGTCAGTTGTGAATAGAAACATCAAACAAATAGGGTATTACCATGTCTTTTTCTCTGCCTCTTACACTTGCTTTCAGACACACAAACACACTGTTTTTCTCTTCTGATGCTTCGCTGAGTGAAGGAAATTACTTCTCTGACTCTGCTCATCCTTGTTATTCAAGTAACATCTTGGCCTGCACCTCATTTGACTTTGTTGCAGGAGTAGTTGAAGCCTGGTATTTTAAAACATTGATGGGAATTCATGCACTTTCACACACTGACCGAGCTTTTTGCTTTGGAAATAAGCCTGCTGGTATTTTAAGAGACGGGTTCTGGCCGTAATAAGGAAAATTATTAGAAGAGTGTAATACGTGTATAAAGTTCTAAATAACTAATTAAACTAATATTTAAAAAAAAAAATTTAAAGGGGAAAAAAAGAAAAATTAAAAGAGGAATGCCATGAGTTGCTATCTTGCTAGCAACACGTGTTCCTAACTGCACAGAAACCAACTTACAAATACAATAATGTACCGTAATTGTCGGGCTATAAGCCGCTACTTTTTGCACAAGCTTTGAACCCTGCGGCTTTTCTATGGATTGTCCATGATTTTTGTCATATCGTAAGACGATTTGTTTTGTTTGTTCCGCTGTTGTACGGCACTACGTTGCCTGGCGGAAGGATCGGGGTTCAAGAGTGGTATGTTGGTCACATGTCCGTCCGCCAGGCAACGTAGTGCGTACGAAGTAGCGCGAAAAACAAACTTCAAAGTAGCGCTACGCGTTCAGTGGGAGGCGTGGATGACGTGCAGCGATAAACTTGTGAAAAGCAAGTTATGCCCAACTCCACCAGTGGATTCTGACAGCGTGGAAAAGTGTGAAAACATCCACGATCACCAACGGATTTCGAACGGCTGGACTGCTGCATGATGGAGAGGAGGACACTGCCACGGCCCTTCTGAGGGTGTTCGACTCTGACAATGAGGATTTCTTTGGTTTTGAAAGTGACAATGAAAGAGAGAAGCGGAGAGTGGATGACGAAGCCATCCTGAGCCTGTTCGTTTCCGACACTGGAGAAGAGGACTTTAGTGTGCAGGAAGAAGAAAAAGATGGTGGTGAACGATGGTGGTGTCATTGCACCTGAGCCTAAAAGGTAGGCGGAATCTATTTTTCTGGTGTGCTGTAAGTTATTGTTATGTACCACATTTGTTACTCATTTATGAAGCACAGTACATGTTTCGTACTTGTAATTACAGATACTTGTACATATACCTAAAAAGTTATGCAAATATGTACCCATAACTTGTTTTTCAAAATATTAATAAAAGTGATGTGTCTCCAAACAGCCATCTCTTTCCTGACAATTCCCTTTGTGCATATTCTCTTACATATGATAAGTCAACATTGAAACACCTGTGGCTTTTAGTCAGGTGCGGCTAATGTATGTACAAAATGGGATTTTTCCCTGATTTTAGCTTGTGCGGCTAATATTCAGGTGCACTTTGTAGTCTGGAAAATACGGTACTCCTTTGAATCTAGTTATTATTGTGACGCGTTCAATTGTTGCCATTCTGTTACATTATATAAATCCCACAGTATAACATAACAGTCAGACACACACTTTATTTGTCATTGGTCAACTCCGAGACTGTTCAGATTCAGTGGCCATTAGTGACGGGCTGTTCATGCATCTCCATGTTGCAAAACGAACCGTTAGTACAATGAGCATCATGCAAACATCCAGTCTGACATAAATGGTAGTAGGGCTGCCACAAACGATTATTTTGATAGTCGACTAGTCACCGATTATTTTTGCGATTAGTCGACTAATCAGATCATCATCCATTAGACGTAAAACTACAGCTTATTGCACCAGCAGCATCTGCTCTTATATAACTATCATTAGCTTACAGCTTTAAGTGTTTAAGGTCTGTGCTAACTAAAAATAAAGACAAGATGATAGTTTATTAAATTTTAATGAAATTTGCAGATTGTTTCGGTGAAGTTTAATAAACTCCTTGCTATCTAAAATATAACAGGACACTGGAGTATATTCTGGAGCATCTCACACTTCTGATAATCAGCTGTCTGCTTGACGTTTATTCAGCTGTGTAAAAACTATAACTTTAATCTCAGACAAACTGATTTACTCAGGAACAAATAAAATACTAAAAAAAAAAAGCCAAACAATAACATTTTAAGTTATCTAAGTGACTCATATATATTTAACCTGAGTAGCGAAAGACGGCGGTGGGTTTGAAAACGATTTGCGGGGAGTCCGGTGTTCTCACGGCGCTAGTGAGCCTAGCCCCCGGCTCGCTAACGAGCTAGTGGGTAACAGATGTCTCCGAAAACGTCGGAGCGCTTTTGAAAATATGTGGTGTCCTGATAAACTGAGCAGATATTTGAGGTTTACACAGCTACATTCTCGCCTGAAAATATGTTAAACATTTATTTTGTGACCCAGAAAGAATAATAAGAGTAACATTAAAACTAACTAGCTGCCGCCATTGTTGGAAACTGCGCTGGGCCGCGCTATGAATTCTGGGACACAGCTGCTTCTTCTTCTTCTTCGGGGTTTAACGGTAGCTGACATCCTTGTACATGCAATGCTGCCATCTTCTGTTTCAGTCCGTTATTACACTCTTAAATCCTGCCACTTATTCCTGCGTCTTTTGTGATCGTACAAAGTTTCAAACGACGCGTCGACTATTAAATCAGTCGTCGACGATTTTGATAGTCGACGTAATCGTGACTAGTCGACAAATCGTGGCAGCCCTAAATGGTAGTAACCAGACCGAAAAGCAGCGCATATTTTGTTGCTTTTTTTTTTCTTGAGATGTCATACACTTTGGATTCTAGCCAATCATTTTACCTTTCCAAGGATAGTAGGCGGGCCCAGGTACGTACGTTCTTTTAGAGCAGAGCTACAGATTAAAAATGCCCAAGGCGAAGTGGTCTAACGTCTGGCTGTACTTCACAGCAAAAGATGCAAACTCAGCAGCCTGCAACAAGTGCTTTAAGGTGATACTGTGATACTGTGCAAAGGAGGTAACACCTCGAATCTGATGGAACACCTGGCGACGCATAGCGTTTTTTTAAAAGCTGAGAAATGCACCGTATTTGATAGCTTGCTGCAAGACCGAGCAAATCTACTGCGGGTGTGGTGCCTGTTATCGGACCCGGAGTTAGCAACATCCCCCAAGAAACCGAAGAGTAGAGTCCTGGCCCCTAGCCCTGCCAGTGTAGTAGAAATGATGACGGATGATGATGGCAGCAGCAGCCGTTCTTCTCTGCGTGAGTAGCTTAATGTTGTTCGTGTGTAATTATTAAATTAATGAACTAGCAAACTCCATTGTAGTTACATGCGGCTGTCTTCTTGTTTGATAGAGTGATACCATATATGCCCTATAGCTACAGAAAAGGCTAACATTGTTATCATTTTCCAAAAAAACAGCTAAACATGAGAGGTTTTAGGACAAAGTTTATGTTTTCCTTTGTTTAAGCACCTGTTTCGACCAAAGGAGGTATGTTGTATCTACAGAAAAGGCTAACTTGGTTATCATTTTGCAGAAAAAAAGAGACTTCTAAAAATAAAAACATGAGAGGTTTTTGGACAAAGTTTGTGTTCTCCATTCTTTAAGCACCGGTTCAGGTACCGTTTAAGCACCGGCAGCGTTTCAAAAGTACCGGTTTGGCACCAGTATCGGATAAAACCTAAACGATACCCCTCCCTACTTGACGGTGATAATAATAATGGATTGGATTTATATAGCGCTTTTCAAGGCACCCAAAGCGCTTTACAATTCCACTATTCATTCACTCTCACATTCATACACTGGTGGAGGCAAGCTACAGTCGTCGCCACAGCTGCCCTGGGGCAGACTGACAGAAGCGAGGCTGCCATATCGCGCCATCAGCCCCTCTGGCCAACACCAGTAGGCGGTAGGGTAAAGTGTCTTGCCCAGGGACACAAAAACCAGGACAGAGAGCCCAGGGATCGAACCAGCGACCTTCCAGTTACAGATGCGCTTCCCAACCCCCTGAGCCACGGTCGCACTGATCATCAGTGATGGCATCTATCTGATAATAAAACATTTCTGTACTGATG
Organism: Rhamphochromis longiceps; assembly: GCF_057381845.1. Taxonomy (NCBI): domain Eukaryota; kingdom Metazoa; phylum Chordata; class Actinopteri; order Cichliformes; family Cichlidae; genus Rhamphochromis; species Rhamphochromis longiceps. The sequence continues at coordinate 30,257,765 of NC_140558.1, forward strand.
GACGTGACTCCCTCTTTCACAGAGCGTGAGGGACACTGATTGGTTTAGTCAAAGAGAGTATACAGTTGCGATAATATAACCTGTTAGTCTTGTTTTGAACCCTAGAGGATAGAATTTCCAAATTTACCATCTTGATTGCAGTAAAAACTGATGTGATAAAGAAGAGCGGGTTTATATGCTCATTGGCTAATGTCTTGTAATTTTAGATTTTAAAACCAGTGGACAAAAATGGATGGATGGATATGACCAAGATTAAGAAAGCACACTTAATTTTTTATTCAATGTCACCCAAAATAGTCCATAAAATCAGCAGGAAAGTCTTTACAGAGGTCCAGACAGAAAGATGTTTTTTTCACTTCTATGGAACTGGAAGCCTTCAGATAAAATGCAGGTTCATTTCAATTTAATTTTATTTATATATTGCCAAATCACAACAACAGTCACCTCAAGACACATTATATTATAAGGTAAAGATCCTGCAGCAATACAGAAAAAACATCAACCATACACTATATCAGTCATCCAATGTTAAAGGTATAAGATATGTTTAAGATCATACTTAGACATTGCTCTTTACCATCATGCCAAATAAGTGAATAAAAGCACCTGGTTGATAGAACTGTACATCAGGACTCTAAGACCTAGCAGATCAACTTAAGCACTGCATGGATTGACTACAAGAAAGACAACGAATTAATGCTCCACACTTATTGGAGTGCTTGGCACTATACAAGATTAATAGTATGCTAATCACATTTATTAGGAACTCAGTGTAACTGTGGAAGATAATCCTGGAGGCTAACTCCAAGGCAATCACAGAAGTTACCATTTAGTGCAGAATATACTGAGATAATGGTCCCCACTGTCCCCACTGCTACACTGCATAGGCCTCATCATCCTAAGACAACTCATTACTAAGAGTGGATATGGATATAGATTCTGGATTGGAGTGACCATCAACCACCTCCTGAAGATGGATGACATCAAGCTGTACACCAAGAGTGAATGAGACATCTCACCAGGATCTACAGCGAGGACATCAAGATGACATTTGGATTGGATAAGTGTGGCTGAATAACTATTTACATGATCCGGACTGAAGACAGAATTGCCACAAGGTAGAAGTTCAGATATACAGGAGTGAGTGTCAGAGCCAAAATCTAGAATGAAACATGGACCATCCGTGAACATATCGGGATGATGCCCCCCAAGATGAACTGCTCCAAGGATGAGTCTGGCAGCCAAAGACGGATAGTGATCAGGAAGGGGAACTATCATGGACAACTAAGCCCCCACATTGAGATGTACCATCAACAGCTAGAGAAAGTGGCTGACATTAAGAAATCTTACTAGATCGGTGGCTAGAAAAGGCTGACTTAGAAGACAGTAAAGAGGCTCTGATCACAGAAGCAGAAGAATAGACCCCAACCACCAGATCCACAGAGACAAGTGTCTACCACAGCCAACAGGACCCAAGTTGCAGACTGTGCCCCAGAGACTATCCAGCACATAGTAGCAGGATGTAAGATGCAAGCTGGGGCAGCATACACTGAGAGGCACAACCAAGTGGCTGAAATAGTTTACAGAAACATCTGTGCCCCATATGGACTAGAAGTCCCCAAGTCCCAATGGGAGACACCACCAAGTTTGTTGAAATCAACAGGGCTAAGGTCTCAAGGGACTTCAATTTCCCGACAGACAAACAGCCGCTAGCTAACCAACCAGATATAGTGGTGGTTGAAAAGGAGCAGAAGACCACAGTTGCAATAGATGTAGGAGTCACAGCAGACAGCAACATCAGGAAGAATGAGCATGAGAAAATAGGGAAGTGCCAGAGGCTGAAGAAACAACTGGAACTAATGTGGAAGGTACAGTCCAAAGTGGTCCCAGTGGTAACAGGAGTATTAGAAGCTCTAATGCTGAAACTGGAAGAGTGGCTCCAGCAGATTCTAGGCACAACATCCAAGATCTATTTCCAGAAGAGTGCAGTCCTAGAAACAGGTAAGAATTGCGACCCTATGAAAAATAGCTGCTGCATTGCTGCTGCTAATGGGGGTCTTAATAGACATAAACATAAAGATACTATGCAAAACCCTCAAACTCCCAAGCCTCTGGTAGAGGACTTAAGCTTCAGTGAAAAGGGAGATTTTAAATATATGTATATATATCTACATATTCTTTTTCACACATATCCTGCTTTTCCTTCTTTCTCACTATGTCCGAGCATGCTTTCCCTTTCTCCTTCTCCTTTGTCTTCAGCCAATAGTAGGGTAGTTTCCACCAGCCCCCTGCTGGTCAACAGCACTGGTGGCGGTCTTTAACTTCAGCCTCTAGTGATCTCATATGGATATCTCATTTTTGATGATCTGCATGTTTGACTTGGCACACACACACACACACACACACACACACACACACACACACACACACACACACACACACACACACACACATAAAACTTTAATTTGTCACCCGCCTGTTTAAATATTGTGAAATACTCTCTCTGTAAAAGGGCTTTAACTTTTAGCAAGAAAATCCAATAAGCAAAATCTGCCAAAATGTCAAACTGTTCCTTTAAGGCTAAGATAATCTTAATGTGATTGTAATTCCGTGTGCTACAATCATTTAAGCTTCAAGAAGCCTTTGGGAAGCATGGCCCAGATCAGTGTCTGATATCACTGCATATGACTCATGTACGAGTGAAGAAATTTCATGGTGACCTTTTGATGGGATCATCTGTTTATTTATGAATACGTGAGACTGTTATAATTCCTCACAGTTTAGTAAAAATCCATAATGTGATTTAGGAAATGTTGCAGTTGAGCAACAACATGCAGCTGAAATTTCAGCATCAGCCATTCTGTGGTTTCTAGGGGGCAGGACCACAGCTGACTCATATTCCCTTTTGTTAGTGTGGGAACTAATCATAGCATCACAGAAAAAGCTATTATGATGTTTGGATTACAGATTAGACTGCAGAAGCCAGTGCTGAAGACCAGTGACCAGCACAACTCAGAAGACTAGACACAAAGGCAATTTGTTGTTTGCGAGAAATAAGACAGCTTGTGGCAGCTGATGAATAATGATCATTTCATTTCATAAATGTACACTGAAGTGTGCACTACATCTAGGCCAACATATTTGAAAAAGTATGATTTTGCATTCAACTGTATGCCAAATCTATTTCTGTATAAAAGCCTGCAGCCTGTAGCTATAATGAACAAGTGCAATGTCCAGATGTGATGTCACACTGAGCTCCTTGTCAGTTCTAATGGAGCTTTAAATAAAGCTCTGAAGGCCCTCGGCCCCTCCTTCTTCTTTTTTTCTGATCTTTGTGATCACAACACAGCAAATCCCTTCAGTGCTTTTTCTCTGTCCTCCACATGTTCAGTGAAAGTACAAACCTACATACATGAACAATCAAAGCTGGCATAAATCAGTTCAACACACTCAATAGCTCACGCACACTGCACTGGACTTGCTTTCCCCTCCAGTTCATCAACACACAGATTCAGCTCGATGCTAAGAAACATGCTGCAGGGGTATGGGCCCATGCTGTCTTGCAGCTGTCCTGTAGCACCTGCAGGTTTTCATCTGTGTTGTGAAGATCCTGTTCGATCTCATCTCTGTTTACTTGTTTAGAATCATACAAGTGAATTTAAACAGGGATTCACCTGTTGATACATGTTCTAAGTCTTTGTTATACAGGCTATATGGCTGCATAGCAGCCAGACAGCCAACATATGGAAACAGCTATTATAGATCTACACCATGGTTACAAGTCATAGTAATAGCAGCACCGCAAAAATGTCCTAAGTAGCATGCTCTAACTTGTTTATTTGCAAAAATCAACATGTAAAAATGACTTGTTTGCTTTGTAATTGAAGAATATGCCAGTGTTTCTCATATCAGCAGCTGTAGGCGCACATGTGCATGATTTACACTTATATGTTAATAAATATGACTGCAGATGAAGTACAGATGTCCCTCAGAATCAAAGTGCAAAGGCTTTGTTAGACACCCAGAGAGTCCTAATATTAGGGTGAAGTTCCTTGTTGTAGAAGAACTGCCAAGCTCTCCTTGGAGCTTTAGTGATTAATAACGTAACGCAGCCGCAAGATATTTTGTGCTCTGGACAAGGAGTTCAACACCATCTGAATCCTCCCCAAGTCCCTTTTTTAAATCTTTGGATGGAAATGAGAAATGTAGAAAATTATGACCTAGGGTATCAGCATGGCAGGTTAAAGAAAAAGAAAAGCATCTGAGACTTTATGTTAGGGGGGGGGTAGAGTTTTTGATTATGACCACAGAGTCGGGAGAGTTCTGTGATATGCAACTGTCTGTCAAATTGAGACACCTGAAGCAAGTGTTCCATTTTTTCTTCTTAGCCACCGATCACATGAGAATCCAGCCAACATAAGTTAAAATGTTTTCTTTAGCTGCTTGTATGCAGCAGCAGTTGAGAGAAGGCTTTTGCTGGAGTAGGTGCCTTTTTATATTAGAAGCCTCTTCCTGAGGGCTTGAGCATCTCTTTTCCATCCTCGTCTGACCTTTCACTTTGAAGTGTTTTGCTGTCAGGATGGTAGTCGAGTGTATGTGTCTTGTATATTGCGCCATTCATTCTCTATTAACTGTGGACCCTGATGCACAACACTCCCATGAGAACAGCTGTCTCTGCACATCCATGTACTGGCGCGTCTATTACACAGCGATTACACTGTGTTCAAAGTCGTATCACGAGTCTTGCCCATTCAGGTTTGATCAAACAGGAACAGGATCTCCTCTTGCTGTCTGTATGGTTTCTGTGAGTCACACCTGCATTATTCACCGTCTGGAGGAAAGGCGTTTTGCTTAAATGGGAGACACGTCTACCAAAAACAAAGCAAATGTAAATCCTTTATGTAACGGTTGATGTTAAAGAATGACTTGTGAGCCACGGTTAGTGTAAATTATTCAAGCGCAGAATACAAATGATGTTTCTGTGCTAATATTCATTTCATATCTCTTTCCCGAGGTGCCCCAGAGGCTCCATATATGATCTCCATGTTACCTCTCCACGTCTTTATTGTCACTGCATTCATTAAAATGCACTTCAAAAAGCTTAATGAAAGCAAATGAGAATGTGGTAATGCTAAAACATCGCATAACAGCGAAGAACAGAGCTTAGAGTGTAGCTGCACTTGGGATAAAAGTGCTTATGCCAAAAATCAGTGGATAAAAGTGCTCTGCGCGCAGCAAGGACTTTGAGTTACTCTTTTGTGTGTGTTTAAATATCAGGGCACATGTTTTGGAAGCTGATCAATGTCAACTGAACTTCAAGTGCAGGTCTCTTCAGGTGCAATTGAAGACAGCTGAAGAGCTAAAGTGGAGGAAAGGGAGAAGTAGAACAACTGAGTTGGAATCTGATTTATTCATTGTGTCCTTGAAGGGAGAGGGAGATAGGGCGAAAGACTGCAGTAAGCTGCAAAGTGAGAGAGCTATTGAACCAGAAAGTTCTTTTATTCTACAGTAATCAAAGTATCCTCCCCATGACACGTCCTCCCTCTGCCTTTTCAGTTTTCCCTCTGTCTTTCTCTTATTCTCTCTCACACACACACAGACACACATACACATAGTGACAGAGCCTATGTTATATCAGATTAAGTCTCACAGCCACAGGCCCAAAGAGGCAGTGATCACGAGAAGCCAGCCTCTAGTCGCACAGTTCAGCACATTCGAGAAAGTGTGCTACCCCACAGTGGGGGATGATGAGTTGTCCTCTGTGGGAGGAAATGTCCTCTCCTGGTCCTTTGATTAGATTAACACTTCCTTTCCCCGTGTCACTTTCTGAATGAAAGGACTCGTCCTAATTGCTTGTTGCCCCTTTGTTTTTTTTCTTCTGGTCTCGCAGCACAAGTGCTGCCACTATGTCGCCTCCTCCCCACCCACCTTTGATAGGTGAATAAACTAATTCCAGCGAACAGTCTCATGAGCATTGTTTACTGCAGTGCAGTGCCATCTTTGCACACCACTCCCCCACGTTGTCTTATTCCTATTTGGAAGCAGTTCAGGCATAACAAAGAATAAAAGACAAAAACGGGAAGTGAAAAAAAAATGACAAAAGGCGAGGCAGTGAAGCAAAAGAAGAACGAAAAAAAAAAAGCAATATCCTTTCATGCTTTGTCAGAAATGGGTTGTTTGGATCGTGGAGTGGCATTTCATGCAGCCCAAGTCTGTTCCACAGGACTGGTGCAGTGAATAAATCCTGAATCATAGAGTCTGCATCCAGAAATGAATCAAAAAAAAAAAAAAGCTGGTGTTTTGCCATGTTGGATTTGTTATTTGAGCTGTGGCAGGCTGCATCTCTGGAAGGAGGAATTTCATTTTTACCACACAATACAGACCCAGAGACTAGTAAAATAACACAGACTGGGCAATCTACTGCGCTTTGTGCCTGGTTTACTCTGCAGTGTATGTGAGAATTTACACTGTGGGAATAAGAAGCTGAGAGTTAACGTGATTAACACCCCCCACTCTCCTTTCCCTTGGCTGGATTTGTTTTAGTAAATCCACATGAACGCGTCCTCCCTGAAAAATAGTTTTAAAAAGTTGAAAACGCGCGATGAAATTATGACTGATGCGACACGTGTGCGTGCGCAGTATTGTGTGCGGGCAGTTTGCGGCCGTAATAATACATTATTGATTGTGTCGCAAAGCATCTGATGGAGAGAGAAGGCGAAAAAAAGATCACATGCCAGATGAAGCTGTCAATGGAGCCCTCAATCAGTAGATGCAATGCAGACACAGAGAGAGAACCAGATGGTGCTAACTATTGATCCGAAACATGCACACATACTTCCACAGATCAATGTTGAACTGGTATAGGGAAAAACTCTGCTCTCTGTGTTGCTGTCTGCAAGGAGAGGGAGCGGGCTGCCCGGGATGCTCATACTCCAGCAGTATCATGCTCGAGTTAAAGTATGCAGTGTGTTTAACCTCTGCTGAGATGTTTTCCTATAATCCCTTCAGGCCACTGAATCAGCCCCAGTGTTTTGTTCAACGCAGACGGGTTTAAACAATGTTGTGAAAGCACACGCACAAGGACACAGGAACCCTTTCTGTACATTTTTATTTACAAAATGTATTAAAATTCTCTATACAGCGCCTCACTAATGAGGTTCAGCAAATTATGCATGCATCTTTTGCTCTTTTGTACCCACTACTACGCCTGGCGATATTATGTTTTCTTTTTGCAGAAGGTGAGACGTACAAAAAAAAAGAAAAGAGAAAAAATAGAAAACAAAAACGGTGAAAGTGATTCTACTAAAAGAATTACTAGGGCTGGCTTTCTAGCATTAAACCTAAGGTGGCTTTGTGAGTAGCAGAGCTCGTCAAGCATCATTGATTTCACATGCAATTTCTTATAAAATAAAACAAAAAAACAACAAACAAGGAGGAAAAAAGGGGAAATCAATATTCAATTGTGTCATATAAATAGTTCTCGTTTATCTAAATGTACACATCTTTCTCTGTTTGCTCTTTCTTTTTTTCACATTGTCAGTTTTTTAAATATTTATATATATATTTATGTATATAAAACTATCTGCCCATAGTTTCAGGTGATTTGATAAGTGTCTCCCTAAATCCTATGGAATCACAGTCTTTTTGAAAGAAAAGAAATTCTTACAGCAATATGTAAATGTGCTAAGCTCCAGGACTCTCCCTGGTTTAACCTTGTAGAAATCTATTTTCCATTTTATTCATAATTTTTTTTTTTGTAATTTTCATTTACTAAGTGAAGTCACTAAACACTGTAATGCTCATTAAAGGAAATCAAATCAAAAAGCGAACCACAGCTCATTGTAAAATGTGCAGTTGTTAACGAAAATGGTAAGGTAATCCAAAATACTACAGTTTAAAAGCCATTACTGTTATCCTTTAATTGGACTGCAGTTAATCTACAATTGAATTACCCTTTTTTGTTTGGTATTACTTTGATGTACAGAAGACTTGAATGACTCGGGAAAAAACACTGTTCGGAGCGACAAACCTTAGTGAGTCAGTGCCCCTTTGATATTTTACAAACTGTAAATCACAAACAGATTTCTCTTTCCCCAGGCATAAATACTTTGCTTTACACACTCGTCATACAAAACACACTCTTGGCAGTATCGGAAGTGTGAATTATGACCTGGTCCCGTAGCGCGTGAAAGCTGAACCAGGTCATCTTCTCATCTCCGTGGGTCCTGTCAAACTTTCAGAAGACAGTGGCAGCAGCACCAGAGTTAAGAGTACAAACGACACACGTCATTGTTTTGGACTGAAATAGCATTTCACTCTAATAAGATAAATCTTTTAAAACTAGTACATGGTCACTAGAAGTGACTTAGAGCAGTATAAAAGCTATGTCATTGTAACCAGTGTGTAACAGTGCACTGTGTGGATCTAATAAAATAATCTGAACACACAGAACCAGTGAAAATCTGGCAGCAGAAGAATGAAGAGTAATCTGATCGCATTAAATACAAGAAACCAATTATACACTTGTCATGTGAGATTTGTCGGCTTTCTGGCACTTCAAAATGTGCTTAGGGTTGCAAATGATGGCTTTTGTTCTCTCATTCATGTCACGTCATATATATCTATATATATAAATATATATATATATAGATATATTACTGCACCAGTCCTCTGTTTTGTATGCGTTTCAAGCAAAAAGCAATATTATCAATGAGTTGCATTGATTGGACTTGGAGTTCCATAAGGCACTGATAGGAGGGAACCACGCAGGCTCGTCCCATGACCAGTCCAGTCGTGTCGTCATTGCAGATTATCGTGCCGTGTCCGCCCAGGAGGATCTGGCAATCCTCGTGATCCTGTGCCTTTCTTAGATATAGTCACAGTTGTAAGGGAAAATGGAAATGTTTCCTAAACCTGTGACAGCACAAAAAAACAAAAGCAAACAATGGAAAAAGTTAACTTTTGTTCTGGACAACTCATGTTGAACACATGACTTTTTATTACAAAATAAAATGTGGGGATTTCCTTATTGGCTGAAATGCAGTATCTTTTATTATATAAAGCTTTGTTTGAAAGGCTCTACAATTCCCTCGTCAACATCAAATATCTTTAACCAAATTAACAACATGAGGGAAAAATACATCTTTCTGCCTCCATCCTAACCTATTTCATCATGACTGTGCTGACACGGTTTGTGGGAAGGAAAGGCAAACAACTCCCTCGACTGTGATCAGACTTTGACTGTCTGACGCACATGACATCACCTCTTTCCAACCAAGTCCTGTCCACTTCAAACCAGTCAGAAGAACACAGAAACACACTACAGAAGCCTCTTGTGTAAACAGTCGAAACGAAAGAAAAGAAATGAGCGCCGGTGGATTCCTTCGCTCAGAATAAAGAACTGATTGAAAAAATGTGTTCTCAATGAAAATCTGTTGACAAGTCACACTTTGTGTCTAATGAGAGCACACGTGCAAACAATCTGATCAAATCCAAGATGAATTTTTAATTATGTCCCTATCAGTGCATGCTTATCTTTATTCAGTGAATTTCTGTAGAACTGCTGCAGAGGTAGTCTGCAACTTCTCATTGGTCTCTGACATTTTCTGTGGAGGTTTTTTTTTTCCAGTAGAATTATGCGTAGTAAACAAACCCATGAAAACAGGTCAGTGCACTCTGTGGATCATTCAGGATGATGTGGTCTATATTCCTGGTAAGGATAAGGTAGATGTTCTTAAAGCTTCAAAACACTATTTATATTAGCAATGGCTCTGTGCAGTGTGGTGGAGGTTGCTTGTAGTGATAAACACTCGGAGAATTATCACACATCCCATATTCCTTTATCACTATGTAGTTTAACACCTTTTGGCCCGTTTCATTTGGTTTTACTTTAGAATGAGTATAGAGATGCCTGCTGTCGCTTCAGAAACTAGTTTGGAAATGCCTTTTTTGCACATTTTGGCCATTTTGCACATTGCTGCTTTTTTTAGTTTGTTTTTTGAAGCCAAGCAAAAGGCATCTGCCTGAAAACTGTGGGTGCTGCATACATATCCTGCTTTATTGTCTGTTTTTCTCTAAATGGGGCCATGAAGTCATAAATGAAGATAATACTGTATTAAATAAGCTGAAATTTGAAAGACCCGTAATAAGGAACAATTTCATTGAGGTCTGAAATTTAAACAAGCGTAAGTGTGTTACCAGAACCTGAACCTACATCTATTTTAATTGTCTTTTAGCCAAGAGGTTTCACAAAACACAGCATGTTTTGGAAATTGAATGCACTCTTACATGTAATACTTCTAGATGGAGTATGCAGCTTTTTTCTTTGGTAAATAAAGTTTCCCGAAAAGCTTGCACTATATCTTACCTTCCTGTACAGGACAAATGATTAGGTAGTGAAAACAGGAGAATTTAGTGCTTACATGGAGCCCAAAACTAAAAAGCTAAGCAACAAGTTTAACAGAAACAAAGTAATGCTACAGTCATATACAGTCAGCTACTGTGTTCAGTGCTACTGTCTGACATAATACACCAATAAATGTATTAAATCAGCAAAAATCACAAATCTGTTGTACATCAGAATAAAATGATTTGGCAACCATGTTGCAAAGAAACGTTCCGCAGACCACTTGCGCTCATTGGTGCAGAGTGACTGCAACTGATTGCAACATGTTGCCAATCTGTCAGCCTTTTTTTTAAATTACATATCTTTTATGATATGTCGACCCCAGCAGGCCAACTGTGCTGCAATCTGATTTTGTACTCTTGAGTGACTGAGCCACAAAAGTAAGTGAGATTTAAAGATTAAAAAAAAGAAAAAATTAGTAGAACTAAAGGAATTCTAAACAAAAACTTGAATTTCCTTCAGTTTCTCTGAGCATTGCACGGTCTGACCTCGGGGTGAGTTTGCTGGGAGGCACAGTCCTGGGAGGATTGGCAGCTGTCTTGAATGTTTTCCACTTGTGAATAATCTTTTTCACTGTAGAATGATGGACTTTAAATTGTTTGGAAATAGACTTCCCAGACTGATGGGCAGGAACAATTGCTTCTCTAAGATTATTGCTGATGTCTTCTCTCTTTGGCATTGTGTTAACACACACCCGAATTCTGCCAGAACCGCTGCCTTTATAGACAGACTCACACTTGCTGTTGATCAGTTAATCCAGTACATTTGATTAGCCGTATTTGGTTGCTAATCTTAATTGCTGAGCACGCAGTATGGGCGTACTTAGCTTTTCACACAATGCTTTTGCATTTTAGCTAACTTTTTGTTAAATGATGACATGGTTTGATAGTTGTTGTTCTTTATCTAATGCTGTTTTTACCTCATTTTTACCTCATGCTGAGTACAGTGGCCCTGAGACATCAAATGCGCTGTAACTTAAGAAAACACAAGGAAATAGAAAAATGCTGCAAAAGCATACAAAACCCAACGGAAATTTAAAAAAAGGAGCAAGAGTTTCCAAAATAACATCACAGAACAGAACTAAAGTTTTTTTGTAGAAACAATAATGTGATGGAACAGCTGCGGAAGTTACAAGTGGCTTATTGGTAAACATGTATATGAATCATGCGATTAAAACGCACATTATCCTGCATCTTTTTCCCTCTCACAACACATATGATTCACCCACTTCTTTTAAACATGTCTCAGTGCAGTGTTTATGCCACGTTATTGTCTCCTCCAAAACACAGTTTTTTGGTGGCTGTAGTTCAGGAGGTCATCTACTAATTGGAAGGTTGGTGATTCGAGCCAGTCCGCATGCCAAAGTACTCTTTTGCAAGATGAAGTTGCTTTCCGATGCATCCATCTAAGTGTAAATGTGCCTGAATGTTAAATAGAAAGCACTTAGCAGTAGAAGAAAATGCTTGTGTGAATGAGGCAGGTTGTATAAAGTGGTTTTTATGCTCAAGGAGAGTAAAAAAGTGTCGTATAAGAACCAGTTTATTACTTTTGTTGTGTTTTTTCTTCTTTCATTGTCTTTTATTCACCTTTCTTTGTGTTTTGTGTCCTTTTGTAGCGTTTTTCTGTTTGCGCGTGTTTTCTTAGGTGGCAGTGTGTTTAACCTCTCAGGGTCATTTTTTAAATTGTGTCACAGAACAAAACAAAGAACAGCATACTGTAGGTTGATACGATCGGGCGTGCTGCTTGACATTCTACACACAAAGCTATATGCTACACAACAGTGTGCTTTTTCATCAAACAATTTCACAAACAGCAGCTACATACCAAACAGACAGTGGAAGACTTAATTCTGACTGATATGGCAGGAAGCTAAATGATTCATCAGAGTGCACGATGGGAACAGTAAGGCGAGGCGACGTACCTCTAGATCTTTTTTTTTTTTTTTTTTTTTTTTCTAAATGACATCAGAAACAGCAGTATGCGACATTACGTGATGGCAGAGCTTCAGTTCATCCTTTGTCTTTTTTTTTTTTTTTTTTTTTAATAAATAGGACAGGGGGAATGAATGAGAGAAAGAGGGGGAGAGAAAGAAAGAAAACCAAAGGGGAGAAGAGACGGTGAGAAGGGGGGGGAAGAGAGAGAAAAGAAAAAAAGAACTCCTGGGTCACCTGTATGGAGAAAAAAAAAACCAAAACAAAAAAAACAAACAGAGGAGACAGCAAACAACAAAGAGTAACATAATAATAGAGAAAACAAAGCACCATCACAATAAACTAGCTAGTCATAGATATCAATATTTACTAAATAATAAACGATATTGTGCAGCACGCAAGATAGACAGCGCACAGTGTGCTTTGAGGCAGCAGCCAAGAAAGCTTTAGTCCGCGTCTGTGAATACCCATGTGTGCATACCTGTGTGGATCAGCATGCTTGCATTCCAAAGGTTTCTCCATGTAATGATCTGCTAGGGAGTGTGGGGGGGCCACAGCCCCGTCCTCCAGGGTGTGAAGCGGGTATGGAGGAGATCAAAACTCCAGACATCCAGAGGCCCCCAGAACACAAGAGACCATGGAAGACCAACAGAGGGGCAGCCGCGCCACTGTTCCAGTAAGAGCTGAGGAGAGTCCCAGATGAGGGCTCGCCCAGCAGCCGCGGAGCAGAAGTCAGGGGGAGTTGCAGTGACGCGCCCGTGAGCTCCGCCGGCCCCCAGCTGTGCCTGAGTGACCGAGCCCCAGGCCGAGAGGCCGGGGGCACCCCACCTCCAAAGGGGCCCGAGCGAGCCCCAGGCCCCAGGCCCCGACAAGCGGCCGCCAAGGAGTGAGCCGGTGTGTACCCGGACGCCCACCCCCAGACACAAAGAACCACCAACACACCGACACCTGAGGGAGTCCGCCACCGGCAGGGGAAGTGGTGGTGGGTGGAGATAGGCCTCCAAACCTTGGAGGGCCTGAGGTGTCCCCAGAGAGGTGGCGTCTGATACCCAACCTGACATATAGACACAGACATACAGGCACACACAGACACAAACATCCATTCCCACCCTCATGCTCTCATATGCACTCACTCCACACTCAACCAACGTGGAGACAGACATAAAGAGACGCTGTACACACAATCACACTCCCCAAGCGTACTCTACAAACCGGGTCTAGGTACCCTTGCCCCTGGAGGGGGGAATTGCACCCAGACCCAGGTGGTGTTACCCTTTTCCCTGCGGTGGGGAGAGGCAGACCACCCCGACTCCGCAGCAGCAGGGAGGCCCCACACCCCAGACCGCAGTCGGACGGCCAACTCCTCCTACTAGCCCTCCCGCTCCAGCAGGCCGCAGAGAATGGGGGTGGGAGAAGACTCCAAACCTCCCTCCACTCGCTCATTGTAGTGTTGATGCATGTGTGTTCTAAGGTGCAATTAAAACCCAGGAGGGCATGGAGCTACCTGCCAAGGAGCAGCAGGTAAGCGCATAGTCCCTCCTGCTAGCCCTCAATGACTAAGTGTATTTAAAATACGTACCTCTAGATCTTAACGCTCTCGGTTCCGTATACGTTGTAGCCTTCTCTGTATGTGGCAAAGTTCTGGGTGTTGGTCGGGGGAGCCGGCTTAAAATTCTGGGCATTCTTGGCCATTTTCAGCCGTTTGGTTTCTTGTCGTGATTTATAACAGAACTCTATCAGTGCCACCATCATGGCCAGACCCAGCCCTCCGACCAGAATATAGAAGACACCAGCCACATTGCTTAGGCTGAGAGCACTTGTCTTGTCCTGGGGGGAAGTGAATAACATCGTTAAGAGTTTTGCAGTGGAGCTAGGGCAAAAGAACAAAATGCAGCCTGCATCCTTCAAACTGAGCCTCGACTCAACAGTAAAACTGACTTAAGTGGTAAATGATCATACTCTAGATTATCATGCTCTATATTACTGATGCTACCAAAGGTTGTTTATGGTTACTAACAGCTACAAACAAAAGAAATGAAACATGTAACGAGCTGCTAAGCAATTTCAACTGAAATTATATTGCTATGTTACAAATTTATGAGGAACTTGAGATTCAGATATAGTCAAACCATTCTCCACTTAGGAGAAAGAAGCCAACTCTTGCTGGTGAATGTAGAGCTAACCTGGCGCTATGCTTCATACATGTAAAATGGCTTCTGCTCTTGACCATATAAGGAAGCTGGTCAGTATCGCATAGGTCGACAGCTGTGAACATCCCTGCCCTTTCAATTCTCTAATGGCAACACTGTCATACAATACAGTCAAATTCATAGTAGATGAATGATAGCTCAATTAAAAAACACTATATAAAAATATATATCAAACCATTTTGCTGCTGTTCACTTACCAAACATATTCAATAAAATTTGTTCATTGGAGTTTTACTATTTGCAGTTTAACCCTATGAGCATGGCGTTACCATGATGCTATCTAGCAACTCTAACCTGTAACCTGAAGCTTTAACTGTATCTCAGAGGGTTAAATAGTGGGTGTATTACATTCCTCAACTTCTTGCAATGTGCAAACAAAACCTCTAACCTCATCCGAAAGCAGCCAGATGATTTTAGAGGACACCCTACGGTGCTCTCTCCGCTTCGAGAAGTTGAATTTGTGTAAATCATCACAATAAGAGGCTTTGCTTGTTCATCACACCACAGGAGGCCAAAGAATCTAATAGACACATCTTGATGCAAACTAGTAACAACACAAATAAATCAAATTTTCATTAACAGTGTGGTAAATAGAAGCAGCAGCATAATGGTCAAAGTATCATGAATGTCAAGAATGAAAATGAGCAAAAAATAGCATTTATCAACAACTATTAACTGCTGTGATTCAATCAAAAGAGTGTGTCTTAAAGGCACTTTAGAAACGTCCCCGCAGCATTACCATTACAGTTTTCACACACAAAAATGAGTCTTTATGTTGTCAAAAAGTCATTTCTACAGCATAAAAAGAAAAGAAAAAAACGGTGAATCTGGGGAAACAGTGCCTTAGATTAAAGCCACCGGTGAGCTGTGTTAACAGCTCGTGGCAGAAAAACTGAAGAAAAGAAAAAAACTATGTGTAGCAAATAAACAGAATGCATACTATAGATGTCAGAGAAGTCTTTGTCTTGCATATGAACAGTACGTCAAAATGCAATTTGGAATCAGTACAAAAGACCTGCAGCGACTGACCTTACTTCCAGAGTCCTTGGTTCCACATTCACCCTTATCGTACCACCATTTGTTTTTCAGCTTGTCTAAGATGCCTTGTTCACTGAGTTTCAATACTGCAAGGTTTACAGGAGTTCTTCACGTGGGAAATAACATAAATAACATTATATTATGTTATTTTATGTTATTCAACTTTTAAACTACTACATACTTTACAAAGCGATAAAGCAGGGCACCTGGCTATTCAACATCACAAAGAGCAGGCATTCTACCTATTACCTTTAAACCCCTACTCTAAAGCCAGGACCTACCCATATCGCTTTGAGTAATCGGCAGACGCTGTTCATGGGGCGACAAGCAGGTACGCAAAGTACAATCTGCAAGTCTATAAACATCAAAAAGCGCCTTGGTGCACGCTGGTTCTTTGTGTGTGGGGGGTGTAGTAGTCGCAGAGGCTTTCAGTGCAGCATTTAACAAGTTCATTCCAACATGAGCAGTTGTCTTAACAAACAGAAAAATCTAAGCAGTGAAAGAAACCTTTGCATATGCAATGTCAGTGTAATCCTGCGTCGGCTAATGCTAACTGTCACTGCAGTGACAACAGTCAATTCTGGAGGTATTACAACCAATTTCCCATTCAAGCAACTGTGCCCAAAAGTGAAAGCCTAATTAATTCTCGCATGTTCTATCCTGACATATCGCTAAGAAAACCTTATCTTCCAATTACACCAGATTAGTGTCAGATGAGTGTGTCCCAACTAAACTGCAGGCAGCTGCAGGACTAAGCTCAAAAAGATTCGGTGGAATTTAACTCATCTCGTATTTGCCTGCAGCTGCACAATCTGACGTTTGACACAGCTGTTTCCTGCTGCTTGATAACTCCAGAAGGTATATCATGACATTGTAGTATTGCATGTCAACATACATTTGCATAATAGTCTATTGGGGTAAATTACTTCAGAGGAGGTAAAAAAATTTCTTTGCATAGCTCAATAAAGATCACATTTTGTAGTTGTATTATGACTATATTGGTTTAGGTAAATCTCTCTGTGAGAAGGAAAAGCAAACTGGAAGCAAAGAAAATGTAGTGGATCGATAAATTAGTGACTACTCCCTGGGAACAATGTCCCCTGAGGGGATCTCTTGCAATGTATAATGCACTGAGAGAAGATTACACCACTATATATCCCTCATCACCAATCTGGAGAAACAGACTGTGAAGACCATACCATTGTCTTGGCTTGGAGAGACATTGATTAACAATGCAATTACCCTGTAACATGCTCTGTGTCTGAAACTCAATCTAGGCAGCGCCGTGTTTCGCCTAAGGGCAAGAAAGAGCAGTGTTAAGTGCGTGCGCATGCAGCACGCGTGCACGCTTATGTGCATCTCCAGATGTCGGCTGGAGCATGTAGTTGTGAGCAGGACAGGGGCCAGGCGATTCACTGTTTGGAACACAGCGCTTCAGGCCGCTTTATTTCCACCTAATCAGACCTTTCCACTGAGTCCCGGAGAGTCAAAACAAGCCAGGAAACAGACAGACGGTACATACCTGTGCATGATAATAGATCGATGGCAGCGCAAGAGACAGATGCTTTCAAAAGCTCTGAACAGCACAGGGAGGCGTCCTGAGCTCATTGACTACAGAACACAACGATGTTAGCAAAACACTGAAAAAGAATGTGACTTTTGAACAACGCTTTTCAGTAATGAAAGCCCTTGTTTAGCTTTATTTCACGTGTGCCTCATGAAGCCTCTTGCGGTGAGTACAGAAATGCATCGCAGCTCCTTACCTGCTCATTGGAGTCCAAGCCAATCATGACAGAAATGACAGAGCGTAAAGACACAATCTGCATTTCATGGGATCTTGCAGCTTGACTGTAATGTCGCCATGTCGCCCACCTATATCATCCTATGTGTGTCGACAGCATCGTTTGTCATAAAAATGACCTGCGTTTTAAAAGATATCATACTCGTGCCTTATGGTATATGTAATCTGGAGAGAGAAGCACAATGCTTAATGGTACTTAGGTCTAAGTGGCATTACGCTAAGCTGTCACGGGACAGTCATTCATCATTTAACCACATGTTAAAGATGGAGAGATCTGATGGTCAAAAGGGTCACAGCTGGGTTATTAATGTGTTCAATTAAAACTGCATGCAGTGGAACCAAACCACAGGTGGGTTACCAGAGCTCCCATTAAAAAGTCTTTTTCTTTAATTAGACTTCTCACGTTTGCCTGCAATGCTTAGTCCCCTCAAGACGCCGCTGTTCCCCTTGCTTTCTTGTCGGCCTCTGTTGAGCGGCCGTTTAGCGGTTGATCTGTTTTTTATTTGTTTGCTATTAAGGTGAACTGGCTTTTAAGTTGTCGTCCACTGTCATAGAAGTGAAGCAGCAGTGGTGAAGTACTGCGAAGCCATATTTTAAAGGATTAGCAAATCTCACCTCACCTCATCTCACCTAAAATGAAAGCCTTTTCAGTTCAGTGTCGCTGGCAAAGTCTGTTCTTGAATTAGACCAACTGGCTATACTCATCAAAGCTGCCTAAATAAAGCCCTAATATTTGAGGCTGGGTGATCTGTCCCACACGTGAGTAAGGGTGAATAAACAAGGCTCAACCTTTCACAGCGGCAGGGCAGACACATTCACATTTGTCCTTTCCTGTAAACACTACTTTGTCAAACAGAAACATGTGTCCTAACTCTCTTCTGTACTCTTCTTCGTCTTGTAGAAGTTTACCTTTGGCATCCATAAATATTTTTCTGTTGGTTAAACAAGAGCTCCTCAGTTTGATCTGAGCCGTTAAGCCGTCTGGTCAGACTGTCGGTAAATTTGGTAATCTGCCTTTGGGGCAGCACCAGGTTGGTTGGGGGCAGACAGTTGGTTTGGTTCTGGTTGGTTTGTTCCAACAGCCTTGCCGATTACTCTGCACTATGGTACCCGATTGTGGTGACATCGAGGCTGACCTTGGAGTCACCTCCCCCGCTGCCGCACTCTCCCTTGTCGTACCACCATTTGTTTTTCAATTTGTCCAAGAGGCCTTGCTCATTCAGTTTTAAAACTGCCAGGTTAACAGCATTTCTTGAAACGATAAAACATAACTTGTAAGAAAATGCACAGGTCCGTGAGAAATCTAATGCAAGGTAATAATCGTACTAAGCATCATGAGAGTAGTTAATGGTAGAGAGGCTACCACTGTCAAAGCAGGGGGCTTATGCACAGAAAACTATCGGTTAAAATCAGAATGGTCTAGGGAAGGACAAATTGTTTAAGAATTTCAGGAATATAGAGAGATAAGAAAGGCTCGTATGAGGTAGAGACAGTGTTAAATCTTGGAAAAAGGTGGCATAAAGGGTTACGTAGTTTAGAACTGAAGTGTGCGGGATGGGGACACTTGTCATTGAGAAGAAAAGTAACAACAACAAACATCATGCAATTAACATTCGTCACAAGTGACAGCGCAGCTTTTAAGGGCTAAATTGAAAAACCATTGAACTGTTAAATTAAAAGTGACAACACAACAGTCAGGTAGGACAGCACACGGGACAGAAGGAGAGATCGAAGGAGAGAGAAAAGCAGTGGGAGAGACATAAATATGAAATTATTGTTAGCTTTAGTCTCATTATCTGGATTTGACTGCTCTGCTATAAAACGGCAACTCTTTAGAAATACAACATTAAATATCGTTAATTAACTTTTGTATCCAAGTGCAATGAAAGGCATACAACCGTTACCTCTGTGTCCATTAACAAGAAAAAAAAAGTAAGGAGAGGAAGAGAAGAGAATGACAACAGGGGAACATCAGGGTAGGTGGAATACTATAACAACATAGGGGATATTGTTATATTATTCCACCCACCTTAATGCTGAGCCTTTGGGCGTCGCCACACCGTAGCCTTTCGAGTCGAGGTTCCCGCCGACTTTCATGGTGTCGCACGGCTTCCGCTGCTCGATGTACTCGTTCATGGTGGACTCGAGGAGAAAGGCGAACTTGCCCTTCGACTTTCGTACCCGGGCTACGCCATCGGGTGTGGTCTTAACAAACACAGAGGGCTCAGCGGATTTCATGTACGACCACATCTTCTCGTAAACTGCTATTTTGGATCGCTGCGCAGAGAAGAGAGGGAGAAAAGGAGTAGCTTAGAAATCTGAAAAATCACACATGTGCAATGGATTTCGGCATATTTTTGTGCTTCGTGATCATACGATTTAAAAAATGGCATCGTGAAGTATTTATAGACATCTTGGAATGAAAATGTGTGATATCTTTAAATACTTCCAGGGAATAGAGCTGACAGACCTTTATGAGATCATGAAGTACAAGAATTTACAAAATCCATTCCTTTTATCAGCATTCTGAAAATGTACCCTTTAAGTACGTCACTTGAAATTCACTGAATGGAAAAATCAGTTATGCAAAAAAAGATCTTTAACAATTGAAAGGGTGTAAATTGCAGGTAATGATCATTCTATCTGAAAAATTTGCACAGGCCTCGGATTTGTTTCCTGAAAGTTCAGCCTCAGTGGGCTGAGCCTGAGTTTATGGTCCTAATTTAACTTGTAGAACTTATTTCATTCATTTATTTCAACAACACTGCTAATGAAATATCTCAACTGTGACTCTGCACTGTAGACGAAGCGAGAGAAGCGAACAACAAGGCAACCCATCACAAAGTGACAAGGATGAGCATTTTCCCGGCGCCCGCAGACAGGCTTAGTGAGCCTGTAAAATCTGGAGGAGTCGGGCACTATCTATAATAAGCATCAATTAAATTATTCAATGCCGCTGGATTTATTTTGGCATAGGCATTTCACACATCCCGGTGTGATCCTGGTCCAAGCAGTGATGAGCCATACTTTCCAAGTGCTGAAGATTGGATCCCACATTAAAAAACAAACAAACAAACAAAAAAAGCCAACACACTTTCTTTTAAGCAAAGGCCAGAAAAAGGAAGAGCAAAAAGTAAAAAATAAAAAATCATAAATTTGCACGTAGAAAATGCCAAAATCTGCCAGAGATACACTATATTGCCAAAAGTGTTTGCTCATCTGCTTTCAAACACACATGGACTGGAGAAGCATCTTATTTTTAATCTACAGGGTTTAAAATGATATCGGCCAATATTTGCAGCTGTAACAGTTTCTTGAAAGGTTTTAGAGTGTGTTTATCAGAATTTTTTATTATTCGTCCAGAAATGCATTAGTCGGGTCAGACACTGATGTTGGACGAGAAGGCCTGGCTCAAAGTCTCTGCACTAATTCACCCCAAAAGGTGTTCTTTCAGGTTGAGGGCAGAACTCTTTGCAGGCCAGTCAAGTACTTCCACACCAAACTTGCTCATCCATGTCTTTATGGACCTTGTTTTGTCTACTGGTGCACGATGAGGAAACAGAAAGGGGCATCCCCAAACTGTTCCCATAAAGTTGGGAACATGAAATTGTCCAAAAAGTCGTACTGTTCTCCTGGATACTGCCAAACCCAGACTCGTCCATCAGATTGCCAGATGGAGAAGCGTGATTCGTCACTCCAGGGAGCAAGTCTCGACTGCTCTAGAGTCCAGTGGCAATGTGCTTTGCACTGTAAGGCTTGGATGTGTAGAGCTGTAGTTTCCATGAAGCTCTCTACACAGTGTCCTTGAGCTAATTTTTTTGGCCACATGAAGTTTGGATGCACTATGCGCCTCAGCATCTGCTCTGTGATGGAGCAATTCAGCCACTTCTGCTTTGTTATAATACCACTAACAGCTGACAGTGGAATATTTACTTTTGGCAACATAGCGTACTTTGCTGTGGCCTTTTTTTTCTTCATACCACAAATCATTAGTGTAACAAGAATGAATAATTCATAATGTTAGTAAATTAAGATAACAAGACTGGGTGTGGGTATAGAGGGAGTGATTACCTTTTGTATATATTGTTCCAGTACTCCCTTGCCCATTTTTTGAGCTATCCCCTCTAGCTGTGTATCCTTTCTCTGCCCCGAGCTAGATATTCCAAGTGTTTCCTGGTTTTTAGACTTTGTTATTCCCCTGCACTATTAGCATCATTAGCATTGCTATTATTAAAGCTTGTAAGTAAGTAAAACTTTATTTATAAAGCACCTTTCAAAATATAAAATCATAGAGTGCTTCTGTCACAGTATGTCGAAGCAGACTGTATGAATGTGAGGAGGACAAAAGGCGAGCCGTTTAATATGGCTGATGGAAAAATACTAAGGCAAACAAAGATGAGAATAAACAATAAACAACCTAATTGGGGAAAAATCTTAAACATGAAACTTGACCTGGACACGTGGATACAAATATACCTGGAAGATGGAAGATGGAACCACGACAACATGACAACAAACTTGACAACATGGACAAGAAGCCAAGAAACATGACAGACTAACAGAGAAGACCAAAGTGAAACCTAACTAAACTAAACTTAAGGTAACCAAATGATAATCCCATTACTCAACATATTTAAAGGGATAACTTAAGAACCAGTGCCGTCAGCGTTAATCTCATTAAAATGACGCTAACGCCATAACCGCTTTAACACGGCAAATCTTCCTTAGTGAGTTAGCGTGGATCGCCTTGTGCGTGGGGCTGCGCAAATGCGTTAGCGAGCTAACCGCACTAACGAGCTAACCGCCTTAACGCAGCCATGCAGCCCCACGCACAGGGCGATCCGCGCTAACTTGCTAAGGGAGATTTGCCGCGTTAATGCGGTTATGGCGTTAGCGTTATTTCAATGAGATTAACGCAGACAGCACTATTAGAAACTCAAAACGTAAACTGAAAACGCTGGGTCAGAGACCCAGGATCATGACAGCTTCACAACAGCCAACAACTGATAAAAAAACAAATCAAGAGAAATTAATAGAAATCAGATTTTAAAAGATGTGTTTTTAACTGGCTTTTAAAAGAGACCACTGATTTAAAATCATAAAGAAGACAGTTCCACAGTCTGGTGGCCACTGAACAGAAAACTCTGTCTCCTTTTTTTCAGCTTAGTCTAGGGTACCAACAGCAGGCCCTAGTTACAGGACCTCAGGGACCTGCCAGGGACAATGATATACCCTGATATAACCTGGTGCCTGTCTGTGAAAACAATCCTCTCATGATCCTCACAGGAACATGACAGCTTGCTGTACAAAAAGTGTTTTACCTTTGATATTTTATATATTTAGCATGCTTAATTAAAAAAAAAAAAACAATGGGCACAATTGTCATACAGTTAAGTTAACGTGCTGACACCTGTGGCTTTATGCGCCCAAACATACTGACCAGAGCACAGGCACATGAATTGGTAAAAAGCCCCCTGTAACTAGAGCAAATCCATCTCTGATGCATTTCTGTTAATAAACAAAAGCATTAACCTTGACCAACAAAAGTGCTTTTACTTGCTTTATGTAATCATATACAATTTGTTTGCTGGCATCTGTCACAGTCTAACCGGGCGAAGGGTGAGAATGAAATGAGACAGCAGCATAACACAAATTAAAAAGCCTGCATGAAAAATGTTCAGAGCTCAGATGAAAAGGAATTCAAGCTGTAACGATAGCTGATCTGCTTTAATTCAAATACAACAGATGAGGCTAAGGAGAGTTAGATGTGCTATATTTGACAACAGCCACATTCAATGACTTCAGTTTGCATGTGTCAGACAGCGTGAAGAGGACGCTAGTTTTTGGAGGACATTTCCCCAAAGGCACGGGGCTCATCTGTTCAGTGGTGGGAAAGCTCCAGACGCCTCCTAGAATGAAGAGAAAAGAATGGATCTGGGCATTGATTACTGACGACAGAGTGTGCTGCCTCAGTGCTTTATGAAGTCAATTCATCAATAGCAGGACGGGGAGTAGGGACCAAGTGCGGCCGAAACCTAAATAGGCTGGTTTCACTGCTTCTGCTAAAGTCACCACTGAGACGCTTAGACAAGATAGAGAGAGAGAAAATAAGACTCAGTGAGAGAGCCCAGCAGGGAAGGAGGGACGTTTGATTATTGAATGCTGGTGCACAATGGCACGTACAGTACACCCACAAGAACACGCCACTAAGAGCCTACTCCCTTACAATGTAATCATTCACATTCCCATCTATGGTGGTCATTTAAAATTCAATTAGGGAATAATGACTGTAAAAGTCCATAATCAATGAACAGACAATTTGTTGAGCAGTTAAATACGGCCATAAATACAGATTTATACACTTGCCACTCCTTTACACTATATAATGGCCCTGTTAGAATATACTGCTGTGTCCTAAATGAGATTCCCACGATTTGACAGGGAATGGCTGTGATGCCTGTGTTGCATGGCTCTGTGTTCGCTATCATGCAAATGTCACAACCCTCCTTCTCTAGATGTCTTTTAAATTACTAAGATCAAGCACAGTGTTGCTATCTTTATAACAAAGTACCTAAATAGTGAGTCTCAGCCTACTCTCCTTCCTACTTACCTATCTGCCTACCTAGGCGACATTGTTACATCATCTGTGTAGGTGGTTTTCCTGCAAGTCTGTCTGAAACTGCGAGTTTCCTGCATAAAGACAGGCTCCGGTCTGTTATTTAAGCCTCCCAACCTAAGAGGAGGAATAAAAAGAGCAGGACTTTCCTCGAGTAAAACACGGTCAGGGGAAAAACGTTGGTTCATTTGGCTCTGTTTGTGAGTCTCCAATAACTGCAGTGGGTTCACAGTTTATGGATTGCATTTTCCCAGTAGGATGTTAACATTAAAACACTATAGTTGCTAGTAAATGACTCATATGCAAAGATATTGTGTCGCAATATAAGAGAAGATATTTAATTAAAAGGGTATCCAGCCAGTAAATGTTGGTCGGCATCATTAATGCTTGAATGGAAGTATCGCTGTCGTTGCCTTAATGGAAACTGACATAAGAACCAGATTTCAAATATAAATTGGGATAAAAGTGAGTTTTATTGTAGTTTTTTTGTTTTGTGTTTTTAACCTCCTAGGACCTGGGCCCTATTTCAGGAAGCCGGTTTAGTGCAAACTCTGAGTAAGTATACCCTGAGTTAACGAAAACTCTGGGTTTTCGGTTTCACAAAGCGAGTTTAGATTAATTCTGAGTGAGTTACTATGACGACACACTCCGTGAAGCTAACCTGCCCCCTAGCAGGTTTACTTCAACTAACCCTGACGTTCTCCGCCTCTTTGTCGGAAACCTGACTGTAGGAAGTGTCAGACATGGCGTGTCCCTTCCTTGAAGAGCCAGTAGATGTTGAAGCCCAAATTCTCCGCAGAGCTCTCCGCCGGGAGAGAGTGATTAGAGCGCGTTTGGACATTTTATCATTTCCTGATGATTTCCTGTGTGAACGTTACCGTTTTTCAGCACAATCTACAATTTATTTGGATAACATCCTCAGGCCTAATATTGCTCATGTGACACATCGTGGACATCCTCTCAGTTCTGTACATATTATTTGTATCGCACTTCGGTTTTTTGCAAACGGGAGCTTTCTGTATAATATTGGTGACGCTGAGCACGTTTCCAAGGCTACCGTCTGTCGGGCAGTCAGGAATGTTACAGTTGCACTGAAACGTCTCCTGTACTCGTTTGTGGTGTTCCCTGGTCATAGACCCACAAGATTTATCAAAGAGGGATGCCACAAAATTGCAGGTAGCAGGATGAACAAAACTTAATTCATGATGTGGTGATACTTGAACTACTACTTAAATTTTACATTTATTTTCACGGTTCCCAGGCGTGATTGGCTGTATAGATGGCACTCGCATTCCAATCATTGCTCCTTCAGTAAATGAAGGAGACTATGGGAACAGGAAGTCTTTCCACAGCATTAATGTACAGGTACATAGTTCCCTGTAGCATTTCAAACTAACAAATTATTTCATTATTAGTAATGGATGCTAATTTGTGTTCTCTGCACTGTGAAGATCATATGTGATGCTGCCAACATTATCACAAATGTGGAAGCCAAGTGGCCAGGCTCTGTGAGTGGTGGTGGTGGAGGACCCCCACCTGTTTTTCGGGCCTCTGCTTTTTTTTTAGTGGCCATAACGGGTCACATTTGAGCATACAGAGTAAGCAAATATGTACTTGTAATGCTCAGATAATTTCAATAAGTGCTTACAGAGGGGAAATTAATGTAGCCTCTAACTGCAATTGATTTACATCGGACAAACAGACACTATGGCTCATAATACAATTACACCATACCTGTTTGGACTATATTTTTATATTTCATTTTTACTTGCTGCCAGGAACGTTTGGGGCCTGTTGGGTTGCACCTGCACTCACATCACATCACAAAATAAAATGTATGAAATAAAAAATAAAATATAATAAAATAACGTGTTAAATGGGTGGAAATCCCTAGATCAATGTTTAAATTAACACTCACGCATTGACTCTGTTGGCTATGTTTTGCCATGCATGCTCCCTTTCTTTTGCAGCTGAGGCTGTGTTACTTTTTTTCTGCAAAATTTGCATGTTATCGGCATATACTGCCATCAGAATTTCGGCCTCAAGCGCTGTAAAATACATTGACCGCGCCTTCTTTCCCTCCGTCTCCATGGTGACTCGCTTAATCTGTGCTCCACTAATCAGGGCTTTATGTATCCTCGTGCGCGCGCTTAATTTGGGGTTAAAGCAACTCCGCGTTGATTGAACTAATTGTTATCAGCCTTTCTGAAACCGAATATTCCGAGTTGGACAGTTCGGGGTTACTCAACCCTGAGTATCGTTTTTCACTCTGAGTTTTCTAAACCGGCTTCCTGAAATAGGGCCCTGGCGTCCACGTATGTGGACATCACATTTTGGGATGTCTAGACCAAAATAGTACATTTTGCTCTACAAGGGCCTGATATCCAGATACGAGGACATTATACTGCCGCTGTTCTATCGACATTTAAAACAAATGTCCTTATATGTGGATCTCATTTCTCTGAGAAACAAAAATCAGGTAAAAAAATTAATTCTTTGTTTTTACATTCATCAGGTTGCTTTATATTGTAAGGTAAAGACCCTACAATAATAGATTCATGAAAACCCCAACAATCAGACAACCCCCTATCAACAAGCTTTTGGCGTCAGTGGGAAGGAAAAACTCCCTTTTAACAGGAAGAAACATCTGGCACAATCAGCTCATGGATGACTGGCCTTCTGCCGTGACTGGTTGGTGGTGAAGGGGAGGAAGACAGGACAAAAGACACGCTGTGGAAGAGAGCCAGAGATTAATAATAACTAATGATTAAATGCAGAGTGGTGTATAAACACACAGAGAGTGAAAGGAGGTGAGTGAAGAGAGTGATCATTGATTGTAGAATACAAAATCCCCAAGAATATGGTCGTTTTTTTTTTTTCAAACAATGGCTGCTTAAAAAGAAACACGTTTCACTGAGATTGCAGTTGAGTCGAGTTGCAGAAGTTAGTGAAACATGGTCTTATTTGGATTCACACAAGTCTTGGATTTTCGAGTACAAAAGAAGTTGCAGAAAAGTTATGTTAAAACTTTAAACGAAGATTTTTTTTTCTGCCATTACCAACTATTCACCTTAAACTACTTTAGATACAAAAGATTTTCCTCTGAGACTAATCAGGTTACCCTGCAAGTATCTCTTTGCAATCTAGAGAATGCTTATTGGCCTGAAAACAGTCTTTAAAGTCTTCTGTGATGCAGAGGAAGAGAAAACAAAGGTGAAGAAGGTTTACATTTCTGTATTTTGAAGATCACTTCTCCTTGAAATCAGCTGAAGATTCTATTATTGCAATATTGCTAATAATGTCATTAAATTGTTCAAGGAGAAACACGTATTTGAAGTTCAAAGTCAAAGAAACTGACCTCTCTGTTCTAAATAACCGCTTAATCTGTATTGATTTGGAATTACGCAGCGTTTCCAGGATGCTGTCCACTGCCCTTCGAACCGCAACCTGTTTTTTATTCTTCCTTCGGCGTGGCCGGCTGCTTTCATTATAGCCTCCCCTACATACGCTCCACTGCTTGTGTATCTTAAAGGCCATCTCCAAACACACCGCCACTACATTTCATTCGACTTTACTTCACTTCCATTTTGTTTGTAGACATCACCACTTTCCTCCAATATCCTGTGTGCCAGGACTACCTGTATCTCAAGTATGCAGAGATGAAAGTTGAGGCTCTGGGGGTGTACTTTGTCATTGAAGTGCCACATGCTACACCCTGAATACCAATTGCTCGTCTTTGATGCTCGTTGCTGGACTCCAATAACCGCTCTCGCGCCCGCTGTTGCCGCTGATCTAAAGTTCGCCTGGGCCCTCAGAGTATGGTGTTTTTCCTCAGAGGTTATGCCTATCTTGCGCTAGACACTTTTGTCAGCTTTCCCTTTTATGCAAACAGCCTCTAATCTTTATAGGAGCCACCCCTTTACCCGGCACTGTACTGAAACACAAAGTGACAAGAGCTCGGGGAGTTGTGTTACAATGCGCTGCATATGACTGCAGGGCAACCTAAGAATTTCTTGCATAAATCTCCTTGACTGCTCTTCTTCGTGCTACCGTGCCCTAATGCAGGTCTACTCTGCATAAAAAAAGAAAAGCTGCTTATTAAACATTGCGTTGGACCCTGCTGAAGCCACCGTGTCTGTACCACAGTAGCTGAGACGTGAAATTGATTTTCATGCTTAGTAAAATGCATTGGTGACTGCACTCAAGCTGCTGCTCTCATCTCCAACACACCTGCTGATCAGTAAGATGCATGATGTTCGCTCTTGAGGCTTGCGGGTAATGTGCAGTCTTATGAGGACAATAGAAAACAATGCTGCACTCTCATTTCTCTGTGCAATTATCATTCTTTCATTATTACACTGTTAAATGAGGTGCATGAAGGGACAGCAGTGTGGTTGTCTTTGATGGTCTCACCCCAGTCTTTACACATAATTAAACAGCCACATCAGCTCATTTTATCATCCCGGCCGTTATTATGATCCAGCTTCTGCCTCCATGTACATTTGGAAATGTAACCGAGCCAAGCCTTTCTGATGGAATAAAACCTCATCAAGAGGATAAACATGGCCTCGCTGGTACAACTCATCATTTTCTAATCATCCAAAACCCAAATATTCAACTGGCTGCATGAAAAGATCCATGACAGGAATTCAAATGATGAAACAAACCACAGCAGTGCAGTAGAGCATGACAGCTGCTGTGTTGAGGAAGAGCATTACAAAGCTTGAAGCTATCCCGCCACTGTCTCAAGGTAATGCAGCAGACGGGCTGAAGACAGAGGACCGAGGAGAGAAGGGTGCCCAAACAAGCAGGGTAGTCTTGGGAAGACGAGCCAAGAACGGGCAGAGGCGGTGCCAAGCGCCTAGAGCCAGTCAGGCTTCCGCTGGGCACGTCAGCGGACTCCCAGGCCAGCTGTCCTAGCTTGTTGTGGGCAGCAGAATCAGCAGACTCTGACACCGCTCTTTGAAAATTCCTCTGCAGCTTTTCTAAAATTTCTGTCATAGGTGTACACAGCGATGGCAATATTGCCACACTGTCAGCTGTGTCAATTTATCAGGCACAGAGGAAAACAGCCTTGGAGGAATGTCTGAACTCCAGTAGATAATGGGATAATTCAACTAATATTAATACATTAAAATCCACACAGGAGTTAGAGAGCTTGGTAGCTTATTACCACAAGCAATATTCTTTTTTATGTATTTCTTTGTACTAAAAAGGTAATAAATATGTTTTGCAGCACTGTTCCTCTTTGTCGGGGAGCTCTGGAAAATAAACCAGGTGAAATCATGAAAAATTCAAGGCCAGCAATGTCAGAGATGATGACATATGTCTTGTTTGAAAATTTGGACTTGATTTAAAATTTCCAGCTGGTTGATGCCGTATGGGTCTAATTAAGCCTGAATGTATTTCCTGAAAACAGATCTGAAATAGAACTCCGATTAATCAGTGTGTTTTTTTCCTTGTCAGCTTTCTACAGCTTTAATTAAAAGTCCCTTGGAAGAGCAGCTCACACATGTCATTTCCTATTTGAAGACTCGGGGATGTATCTAGGACGCTCATTATACAGAACACAAGAAAACTCCAGACTTCCCGACCACTTCTCAGACAGTTCCTACCAGCAGACCTTCGGTGGCTCCATCGTCAGACTCTAAAGCTAATTTGTAACTGGCATCCGTCATGTGTGTGACACAAAGGCGTATAGTACACTGTTTACACACCTGCGCGGCATCTCTGGCGAAAGGGAAAGTGATGACAGATTTATGAGGGTTACCGTTGAGTGCAGCCCCCTTTTTTTAAACAGCCCCAGAGTTTGCAGACTTAAAAAGAAAAGGGTTTTAAACATTAAGCTGTGCAGACACTATCTTTCCCTTCTTTGTTTTAACCCCCCCCCCCCAAAAAAAAGCACAGATTTGACTTTGCATTTTGTTGCCGTGAGCAACGCAACCCAGGGGTAATACAAATGAAGTGCTCTTTCTGCCAACAGGCTGCAGCTGTGAAACATATGAATTGTTTCTCTCCTGCTGATGAGTAATGAGGGAGCGTAAGATAAAAGACTGTCATATTGCCTTTTCGTCATCACAGGCTGAGTGCTGTTTCGTTAATGCTTTTTCAACACTGGACTGCTAGTGTAGCCACAGCCATGAGCTTTAGCCATCTCTGCGTTTCACATCAGAAGCCTGATTGTCTCAGATATGAGCACTGTCTAACTGCTGTGTAGCCTTTCGCAGACTAATACACTTTTGCTTCAGATTTTAGTTCATTTATAACCTAATTGCCTGCTTAGTCTCTCACACCAACGGACATATTGCTTATTCCCTCTAAAATGTCTTTCAGACTGCTCTGTTTGACCTACAGGGCTCTTCTTCATCAGGTCCAATTTGCCTGCCATGGCCAGCTAGCTAATTACACTTCATGAACTGACCCTTCTGAGTTTGAGTCTGATGTGGGTACTTTGATTAGCCTCCTGTTTTTATCACCTCTGAGTCTTCCGTGTTGTTACCACGCTTTCTGCTGACAGGCCCCGTGCCTCAAGGTTGCACACTGCAGTAGTACTGCATAAATTTCACGTTTGTGTCATAAGAGTTCAAGAACTGCTTCTGTGTCAACACGCCTCATTTGGAGCAATCTTGTGCAGGTCAAGAGTGCTGCACTAAAGGTACAAAATGGAAAAGTTGCAAGGAGGAGTTGATCAAGGACATTGCACAGAGCAGTTTTTTATGATTCAGAACGCCTGAGTGCAAAATATTTAAACCAAATGCATTATTTGCCATTTGAGCCGAAAGAAAAAGGAGCCGCTGGCTGATTAGTGTTGTGCTGTGTGTGTGTATGCGTGCATAAAGCAGTTTCTTGACACTACTCACCCTAAAGAACTCTTTAGTGGAGCCTGAGTCCAAAGTGCCATATGCTATCTCTGTCTGCTTTGCCAGATCTTCGGCACTTTCTATAGGAGAGACCATTCTTTCAACTGTCAAGAAGGCAGCCAGGTTGGCTGTGTAGGAGGAGATGATGATGAGGGTGAAGAACCACCACACACCGCCAACAATTCGGCCTGACAGAGACCTGCGAGAGAGGGGTTGACGACAGGGAAACACGGGATGTAATTACACGGTGGCATGTGGTGGCCATCAACCAGCTAAGATCTGCCAGTTGTGTTTAATGTACCTAATTGCATCAGTCATCAGAATTTCCATGTAAATCATTAACGGCAACCTGGTGCTGCATCAGCACTCTGAAACAGCACATTTCCACGGAACAAGTAAAGGCAAGTTGTTTAAATGTACTCCAATCCAAGTCTTTATTTGCTTGTGAAACAATCAGGGTTCAAAAGTCATTTCACAGCCTGTGGAACGTATTGATCTGTCTACTATGGTGATAAATATTTCATCGTACGCTCACTGACACTGACATTGCATATACAGTGGGGCAAAAAAGTATTTAGTCAGCCACCGATTGTGCAAGTTCCCCCACCTAAAATGATGACAGAGGTCAGTAATTTGCACCAGAGGTACACTTCAACTGTGAGAGACAGAATGTGAAAAAAAAAATCCATGAATCCACATGGTAGGATTTGTAAAGAATTTATTCGTAAATCAGGGTGGAAAATAAGTATTTGGTCAATAACAAAAATACAACTCAATACTTTGTAACATAACCTTTGTTGGCAATTACAGAGGTCAAACGTTTACTATAGGTCTTTACCAGGTTTGCACACACAGTAGCTGGTATTTTGGCCCATTCCTCCATGCAGATCTTCTCGAGAGCAGTGATGTTTTGGGGCTGTCGCCGAGCAACACGGACTTTCAACTCCCGCCACAGATTTTCTATGGGGTTGAGGTCTGGAGACTGGCTAGGCCACTCCAGGACTTTCAAATGCTTCTTACGGAGCCACTCCTTTGTTGCCCGGGCGGTGTGTTTTGGATCATTGTCATGTTGGAAGACCCAGCCTCGTTTCATCTTCAAAGTTCTCACTGATGGAAGGAGGTTTTGGCTCAAAATCTCACGATACATGGCCCCATTCATTCTGTGCTTAACACGGATCAGTCGTCCTGTCCCCTTGGCAGAAAAACAGCCCCATAGCATGATGTTTCCACCCCCATGCTTCACAGTAGGTATGGTGTTCTTGGGATGCAACTCAGTATTCTTCTTCCTCCAAACACGACGAGTTGAGTTTATATCAAAAAGTTCTACTTTGGTTTCATCTGACCACATGACATTCCAATCCCAATCCTCTGCTGTATCATCCATGTGCTCTCTGGCAAACTTCAGACGGGCCTGGACATGCACTGGCTTCAGCAGCGGAACACGTCTGGCACTGCGGGATTTGATTCCCTGCCGTTGTAGTGTGTTACTGATGGTGACCTTTGTTACTTTGGTCCCAGCTCTCTGCAGGTCATTCACCAGGTCCCCCCGTGTGGTTCTGGGATCTTTGCTCACCGTTCTCATGATCATTTTGACCCCACGGGATGAGATCTTGCGTGGAGCCCCAGATCGAGGGAGATTATCAGTGGTCTTGTATGTCTTCCATTTTCTGATGATTGCTCCCACAGTTGATTTTTTCACACCAAGCTGCTTGCCTATTGTAGATTCACTCTTCCCAGTCTGGTGCAGGTCTACAATACTTTTCCTGGTGTCCTTCGAAAGCTCTTTGGTCTTGGCCATGGCGGAGTTTGGAGTCTGACTGTTTGAGGCTGTGGACAGGTGTCTTTTATACAGATGATGAGTTCAAACAGGTGCCATTCATACAGGTAACGAGTGGGGGACAGAAAAGTTTCTTACAGAAGACGTTACAGGTCTGTGAGAGCCAGAGATTTTCCTTGTTTGAGGTGACCAAATACTTATTTTCCACCCTAATTTACGAATAAATTCTTTACAAATCCTACCATGTGGATTCATGGATTTTTTTTTCACATTCTGTCTCTCACAGTTGAAGTGTACCTCTGGTGCAAATTACTGACCTCTGTCATCATTTTAAGTGGGGGAACTTGCACAATCGGTGGCTGACTAAATACTTTTTTGCCCCACTGTATGATAGCTGCAACGAATGCAAAATTAGCACGAGCAATGAACACCTAAAAGGAGAAGAACAGAAAATTAAGATTTCATGTAGTCATCAGATTTGTTTTTCTATTTTCATCTGCTGTCCACTCCTTGTGTCTACTGGAGCTGACCCACCTGGGGGAGATGTCACAGCCCTGCTGCATGAAGGCGCCCAGCGAGAACCAGAGAGAATTGAAGATGCCAAAGTCATTGGGAGGATCGGGGGGAGTCTGAGGGTCTTTGGTCTCATCCTGTTCCTCGAGGTTCCACTCATAAGGACTAAACCGACTGACCAGGAACAGGACCACGCTCACCCCGATATAGGCAAACACTATACACATCCAGATTTCATAGGCCAGAGGGTCCAGGAAGGAAAAAACACCGGGCTTGGACTTTTGCGGCTTCTTTATCATAATGGAGATGCCCAAGCTCATAAATGGCTTGGAAAAGTCTATCACCTCTTCTCGCACCAGTGTAATGGTGAGAGGTGCAATGGCTATATCTGCTCTCTGGAAACAGGGACATGCACAGCAAGTGTTAGTTATGACCTGCATAAAGAAAGAGGTTATTTATTTATTTCTTTTCTTTATGTTTGAATGGCTGGAGCTGAGGGGGATATAAAACAACAATATTTTATTATACATTTTATACATATCATTTTCATAAATGAGCCACCACATTGGAAGACAGGCTGAAAAACACACAAACACACACACACACACATGCACAGTCACGCACACAAAGAGAGAAAGCACGGTCACATTTGCGCCGTGTGTTTTGTCGTGACCTGGGATATTAGCCAACACTTGGAGCGCTAAATGAATCAAAACAAACTGTTTGCAATCAAACACAAGGCAAAATTAAGTGTTAAGTGCGCATGCTAATTAGAACTGTTAACTTTTAATTTGCGAAATGTAAACAGGTTGCTGCATAGAGAAATCTGCGAGCCCTCCCTGTGTACACTTCATCACATGGCATTCAGCACGCCGGGTTTCCCAAACTGTTTATTCTGGCATTAGCTTTTTTTTTTCTTTTTTTTTTCCCAAGCTGTTTCTCTTTATCCCCCTCCTTTGCTCTGCTGCTTCAATCACATTATATTATCAAAACACATCCACGGAGGTGGTGCTGCCTTTTTAGAAATCACAATGGCTTTCTCTGTAAAGGCAGAAGAAAATAATTAATCATGTTCAACAGTGTTACTGCAGCTTGTGTATGTGATTAATTAAATAACTGCTCCTCTTCAAAGCAGACAATACGCAGAAGACGATTCTTCATATCGGCCTGGGCTGTTGTTTTTTTTCTCTTTTTTTCGCGGCGAAACCGAGAAAACATTGGACTGAATCAGCAGGAGGCAGAAAATGTTTCTTACAAGGTCAGCCGAGGAGCAACACAAATAGAGCCGATAAACACGACTGTTTTCTTTGCCCTGTCAACACAACGTTGCGAGCAGCTATAACCATTTAATCCGGGGTGCGGGCGTAAGCAGCACTCAATCAATGGTGAGGGAAACAAAGCAATAAAGAGCAGCCTCGGGCCTAACCTTTAAAAGACAACTAAAATCAAATTAATTTACTGGTCAAAAGGTCAAAA
This sequence comes from Rhamphochromis longiceps, assembly GCF_057381845.1. Lineage (NCBI taxonomy): Eukaryota > Metazoa > Chordata > Actinopteri > Cichliformes > Cichlidae > Rhamphochromis > Rhamphochromis longiceps. The sequence continues at coordinate 30,292,392 of NC_140558.1, forward strand.
TGTACAAAACTATTAGTCCCGGCCCACCTGCTGTAAAATTACAGGCCTGGAAAGACTTGACAGAGATGTGATTGGAAGATTTTTTTTTCTCCCCGCCTCCTCCCCTTCCATCTGCAAGGAGTGGTCTTTTCCCATTTGAAAGATAATTTGGTGGCGATAGCACATCAAACCAGGCAATCTCTCAAGCTGATAGTTAGGAAATTGAACAGATGAGGAAGCCAAACCCTCATGCATTTTGCATTTGGCCCCCGCTCAACCGCTGTGGCCTTGGAGAGGGGTGAGCGGGTTGGTGGGGTTGGATGGGGCGGCGGGAGGGGAGGCAATTTTAGATTGCTGGAGGTGTCGCACGGGCCCGGGCGCCGTCAGATGTAAAACACGGTGTGACCCTTCGCTAATCTGAGAGGTTCAACGTTTATGGAGCGCGCCACATATGGATCTTGTTGTTCCAAACCGCAAGCCACAATTTAGCTGTTGATTCTAAAGCAGATTTTCTCAGCTGTGAATTTACAATGCGGCGTATTCATCATACACATGAAACATTGAGCATAATTACACAATCACTTCAAAGGCATACACTCTTTCATTCATCAAAGTTATTACAGTGTGTTTGCCATATGGACTCCTTCTTTTGCCATCCACCTACCTCGGTATCGCCTGCAAGAGAGTTAGGATTTTCAGGCTAAAGCAAAGAGCATTAATTGCAATGAACAGCACTGAGAAATGATTTCATTTTCTCCATCTCAAGATGATCACCAACTCCCCAATGCTTCAGGCTGCATTTGACAAATTCACTCACAGCTGAGCTTCCTGGGCCAGCATTAGGCTTTTGCACTGGGCGAGAGCTGATGAGTTCACTATGGGTTGGTGATAACCTTAAGATAGAAAAATGAGATCTCCTCTCATGTTGAAGTTCCTTGCAAACTGTCATGTAATCAGTGAGACTCCCAGTACTCACCCCATAGACCAGTTCACCCACCATCCCGTTCCACGTCTTGGTCTCAGGGTCTCGGGCTCCGTACTTTCCATCCATTACTATAGACAGTTTGTACTTAATTCCAACATGTTTGGCAATCTCAGATGCTAAATCGACGCAGTAGCCTTCATATCTGTCATTCCCCTCCAGATGCATATAATTTTTCTTGTACATCACATAAGGAGCTTCCTGTTGATTCAAACACACGCTGGTTTATTCACTCCCATGCCATCGCACAGATTCCATTATACAGATGTATGCATGCACGCTCTCACATAACTCTGTGCACGCACGCACTCCCGCACACACACAGAATATGAGAAGCTGCTATAACCACATCCATGCAGTCGTGCATACACAGATGATGCCCTGCGAATGCACAAATACGCACTGATAACAGCAGCGTGACCGAGTGTTCACACTGCTTTCATCAAGCGGTGGCAGCCAGCAGACACCAAGGCCAATGTACCCAACCCATTTTTGAGCCCAAGGCCGTAATAAAGGGGGTCAATGAAAAAGAGGATAATCGTTTCAATGGGAAATAATTTAGAAAAAAGAAAAGTTTTTCACTTCCACAGAGTAAGCTGGGCTGGGAGTCATTGGTAGGCAAGGTGTGGGTCAGCTCAGAGGTGGGTGGGGATGGGAATGGGTTTCATAAGTAAATGCCAGTGACAGGAGAGGGATCAGAGAGTGCCCATAGTATCTCGACATATTCAAGCACATTGCATCAATGCGCAGTTAAAGGCTGTTTCATTCCAAAAAAACCAAACCAAAAAAAAACCATAATATAAAATAAAATGATTATAAAAAGCTGTTGTTTGCTATCTAGGAAAAAAAAGAGCAAACGAGTACTCTGTAAAATAAAATAACTAGATCAGGAGAGCAGGAGCGTGCTAGTGTTCCTCTCCTTTTCAAAATGCCGGTGCAGCTCGTCTTTTCTCTTACTGAGCACATCATCATCATTATCAAACAATAGGACTGCTCAGGAGAGCAGGCATTGTCATTACAGCCACACACAATTAGAGTGCAAGTAGGAGAGCAATGGTTTGTTTGTTCTGTGCTGAACGTATCCCCTAACCTTGGATCCATTGAGTATTTTCTGCTTGTTAACACGTGTTTGCCTCCTGACTGTATTTTTCACCTGGAGATGTTAAATGTTTCCTCTCGCTATTGAGTGACGCCGGCTTACGGCTCGGAATACAGATGAAGATCTAGCTTTGCATAAATCCCATGGACACTTATCACTTTTCCAAACGTTTTTCTTTGTCATTTTGAAGCGTTTGTTTGCGGAGAACAGGTAATTAGAATGCCATTAAACAGTCAGTAAATATGGGAGCCGTCCAATAAGCCCGAAATATTTACCTACTAAATCCAGTTTAAAGAAAAGAAATCGAAAATATATTTGGTGATTATATGTTCCTTTGTGAAAGTGCCTCGAACATGATCCTCCGTTTAAAAGGCTAACAAGCTGTGCATACTTCAACACAGAACACATAGCAGGAGCAATACAAAATAGATTGAAGGGGAGATAACAAGGGAAAAGAAATACAGCACCTTCTCATCATCCCCATCCAATACTGTTTATTTTGCTTTGCCCCACCTGGGAAACCATTGCAGTATCATTCTGTAGTCATTCTGCGGCCAGTCTATCCCAAGTGTCATTGAACATTTACTTGATGAGGACAGACAGGTCTACTTACGTATGCATTTGTATGCTTTTTTTTTTTGTAACTGATGGAGTCAACCATAATCATTTATACCATTATTGTGATGTCACTGCTACGACAGGCCACTGAAGTATGGAAAATCAAAATGCTTTGACACCCACACGGATACAGTTGAAACACTCCTCCAAGCCGGATCGACTGTTTCAACGTGTAGTGAGTGGATGGAAAGCAACACAAGAAAGATGTGGTTCTACCCGCCCAGGACAGAATGTATCACTCATTGGAATCAACACCATGACCTTGAGTGGCAGAATACGTGAAACATTTAAAATTGCGTGGAAAGTGTACCATAATAGTAGTGACCACAATCGTTCGGTTTTCCACTGAGGAGTCGTTGGAGACCTGCAGATCCATAATATTTACAAACCGCGAGTACTCATTCCAGTATCCGATCTGCAAAGAGAAAACAGCGGTTAGTGATGCACTCCGGCCCACGGTCCAGATATAAGTGAGCATACAGAAGGGAAATGAACAAATATTACAGGGAAATGCAGCGCTGCAGAGCTCATTGAAACAACGGAGCTTTCCCCAGAGACTTGCTGCCTCTGCCCTGATGTTCAACCACATGAGCAGAGTACTAAAACAGACCAGATAAACAGGTACAGTTTTCTGGGCATAGAATGCTGCGTTTACATTTCTGCATTCAACGTGCAGATAACGGACGTGATTACAGAGGGACTTTTGCCTTTTACGATCCACCCGAAATTCAGATACCCAATTGCTCCTTTGCAATCCGTGAGCAAATGGCAACTTCAATCCCTTCCACCTTTTTATGGTAAATAATTGATATTCAAACCTGTGAACCGCATACACGTTTAATAATCTAGCATAATATTGCAGTGGCTCCTTAGTTTTACTCTGTCCTGCCGCTGTAGTTACTCTGCATTCTGCTCTACAGATGCTTAAGTCAAACCAATGTCAAGTGTTTGTTTGCCCGTCTGAAATAATGGCTGCTCTGGCTCGTGATGAAACGTGTTGCATATGTTATTGCCAAAAGTCTAACTGTTGCTGGCTTGGATTTTTCTTTCCTTCACATCTGGTCTGCATTTTTTCTTTTCCTTTTCTTTTTTTTCTCTTTTGCATGAGATCTTTCATGTTTGGGACAAACAGGTGTACAGCAGAGACTGAGCACCAAGTGGGGGCGCTAGAAAGCAGCAGACGCCTCAGAATTGAGCTCCCGATCGTTACAGCTGTGGCTGTATTAAGTGCACTTGGCAGACTGGGTGATTTGGGGTGGCGGGCGGGGCGGTGCTGGACGTTATTAAATGCTTATTCCAGGCTCTCTAGTCCTTGAGTGATATTTGAGACACTTTGCTCGAGGGACACGGCTGCTGGGACCTGTGTCACGGAGTGTTGCTCCAGTGGCACTGTCCTGATCTCACCCCCTAGCAGCTGGGACAGATATCAGCCCATGCATCAATCGTGACAGTCACAGCTAAGAACCTTCATCCTCGAAACTGTCACTGGGGTGACTGGGGCTCCAGGTCCATGACAAAGTGCCGCCCAGCCTGCCCGACTTGTCTCGTCTTCCCTCGCTCCCTCACTCTCTCCCGCTGACCTCCTTTCTCCCGGCCCCTCTCCCCGCTCTCTCCTCCTCTGTTTGACAGTGTAGGGATAGCTGTGAGGGCTTTGCAATGCTAATTGAAGTGTGGGCTTTAGAGGCCTGGGAGGCAGGCGGCATAATCACACATCACATCACACTGAGCCCACACTTATCCAGCTAACGAGAAATTCACAGCTGTCTCTTGGAACTCAGAGAGGTTATGAAATAAAACCAGAGGTCATCATATGGTGCTGGTTATAATGTGAATGTACCACTGGGAATTAGCATTTTGAAGAGGAGCCAGAGGAATTCTTGGATCCTCCTTTACAGTAATTGGTTATTTGAATGGTAATTACTGTCAGAAGAGGACCAAATATCAAATCTGTGCTATCCTACAGCAACGAAATAGTTCTCTATCATTCTTTGAATAGGACAGCTTTAGCTATTAGATTGCAGGCTACGACTGATTTGTGAGGCTTGTAATACTCGGCATAGCTCATCAGTGCTGCTACCTAACAGAGGTGGAGAAAGGCAATCAGCATTACTCTCTGCTGTCCTCTCAGCCCTGCTGGTCCCACCTGGCCCTCAGTACTTTAATAAATGGCAGTACAGGCTTGCTTGAAAATGTTTTCCACTTCTGCACAATCATGCATTAGTCTCTAAATGGCTCGAGGCAACATGTGACCAACAGTCACTGAGTTTTGTTCTTTTAGAGCCGAGAAATAAATCATTTATAAATTACACTTTGGCCAGATTCCATGATTTTGATGTGTGCCAGCTGTTAGATTTTTTAAAGAGAGAGATGAAATGTTTTTTGTTTTTTTGATCAGGTCTGTACGTCACATTTGATAGATGACAGCCACCGGCCTCTCTTACCTTCCTCGGCCCACCTGTTTTCATTTCGTAAACATCTATGGTGTAATTGGTCCTGCGGCCATAGTTGTCAAACTGGATGTTCCCAGTCATCCCCTGTACTTGGACCTAATGGGCAGACAGAAAGACAGTGGAATGTGCAGTAGTTATAACCCAGGTTGCATACTGTAGCTGGCATTAAGGTACTTGGAGTCCACGGAGCTACTGAAGTGCATGCTGTCTGTTAATCAAATGATGAACTGGATACGCTTTAATAAAAGATGTAGTTTTATGGTAATAAGGGCCTGGATTTTTGAGTGAGCTCTGTGCAGAGATATCTGCAGGCAGAGGGAGGAGAATAGCTCTACACTCTCTTCCCTTCTCTCTGTCACTTTCCATCTTTATCACTCTCTCACTTGCTATTTGTGCTTCGCTTCCTCCAGCCTTTTCTTTAGTTTTTAGCTTGCCACTCGCTTTCCATTTTCCCCGCCCCCACCCTACCGTTTTGAGAGCTCTCTCGATGTCTATGCCTTGGCTCCAAGGTACAGCGGGATTGGCTAGGCAGTCTCCGGCGCTGCCTCGACGAGAGACATCCACACGTTGGCGCCGCAGGTACCTGAAGGCCTCTGCTATCACCAGGATTGCATCGTGGGTCAAAGCTGAAGTGTACTGCACACAGACACACACGCAAGTCAAACAACAAAACAGCTAAAGACACGCTGAATTGGTGTGAGGTAAAAACAAATCAATAAAAAAAGACTGCTGCTTTTTTAATAAAGCTGTTAAAATGAGAAAATCCTGGTGTAATTTGTTCAGCCTATATGTTGCTCTCATGACTTGCATTTCAGCACTTGCCAGGCGGGTCAGTCTGGGCGGCACTGGCGAAACCTCTGACAGCTTGCTCATGCTAAAAATAGCTAGATTAGATAGATTGGATTAGAAAAGCCAGGACTTCTCTAAGGGTCAGGACCTCTTTGAAAACTTTTTAGCGGGGAGAATTAAATAGAGAATTAATGCATGATTTTATCTCCCACGCACTTCCCTTCCAACTTCGCCTGACCTTTTCACCACGGAGGCTAGAGCCACTTGTTTGTTGACCAGCGCACCGTGACAAAATCTAATTAAATGCCATTCAAAATCCATTTCTTTCTTGATCATTGTTTAATTAGATGTAAATTGAAGCAGCAATATAACCTTGGCTTGCGCTGCCTATCAATATATCGATTGCTCTGAGGGATGCAACGCTAAGACAGAGGAAGCAAAGGGTGGGAAAGACAAGAGAATGACAAAGGCAAACAGAGGATGAGAGGAGAAGAACCAATAGACAGCACTTTAGAAAGGATGATCGTTGTACTCCGCATGCACAATGAAAGGCCTTGCAAGCATAGCACCTTCAGAGGGGCGTTTCGGGCCTCTGGGAATTCTCTTTCATCTAGCCGCTCCCAGCGCTGAATAAACTGCTGCACAATCGGGTTCTCAGGGTTGACTATCTGAAACCCTGAAATGTTGGCTCCACCGGCGAAGACTTTGTCCAGGCTCACATTAGAAAATCCCTGAGACGAGACAAAAGAGAAACGGGGGAGGATGAGACTCATGTAACTTGTTTTTCTTTGAGGTTTTTTAATATAACCCGGGGCAAAGCTCCACAAAATATTAGCAGCCATTCTGGCAGCGCGCAAGGTGCATTTTATTAAGGATCCTGTGCTGTCGGAGAGAGCAGCATGTGTTTGCAATTACACTGAAGCAAATGTTTCTCTTCACACTTTGCGGTGGAACCTGAATTCATTTTCACATACACAAGCAGCCAGAAGATACTTTAGAGTTTGTGTCATACCATGTAGAGTCTAAATTTTTTACTTGAACCAACTGGCCTAGTTTCATTCAGAAAGCCTTACCATGTTAAAAAACAACAACAAAAAAAGCCCCCCTAACACTTTTTAATGCATTTTAAAAACGTACGCTGCACCAGCTGCCTTTAAATTTCCTTCTTGACCCTGGAGCTATGACAGTTATTTCTTTTTATGGTCAAATCACTGTTTTTTAAGTGCAGAATTGTGTCATGTTGTGCAAGGACACGAGTCTGACTGCTGCATAATCACATCTTCTAAACTCGGAGAAATGGCAGCAGGAGATCAGCGAGTGAGAGCGGGGCCGGCCTTTCACTTAAAAACGCTCATGCTAATACCAAGGCTAAATGAACATTACATTCCCGAGAGTGAAGGGAAAAAATATGGCTGCCCTCCAAGGATCGTTAAAAAGGTTAAATCCTGTTTATTTATTGCTAAGGATGCTCACTGATATTCAAATATGACTGTATACTGAAGCAAAATTGCAATGTAGTGTGACTGCTGGACTGTGATTTATAAAGCATGAGGCACAAACATTGAAAGCCTTATATATATATATATATGTAGAGAGAGAAAAAACTATATACAGTCCTATATAAAAGCCTTTAATCCACTTATTGTCCATGCACATTTGCGCCCAAGGCTGAGACTTAGACTCCATGCAGAAAAAAAGCTGGTGTCCCCCTCCCCACACCCCCCACCCCAGGGGAGCAGCATAGTTATTACTCACAAGATTGGCCAGAATGTAGTGGTAACCACGGCTGTTCTTCCCCAGGGTTACAACCTATGGGAGAAAAACATCGATACAGTAAACCACCCATGAGATGAGAGTTAAGAGCCAGGGCTAATGTAAGTGACTACAGCAATCACAGTAAACGCGGCGGCATCCCGTGAGCACGCAGGATGCCGCCACAGACGTTTAAACAAAGCAGATCTTCTAAGGAATAACACGGAAGGGGCACTGTTGGGGGGGGGGTTCATTAACGTGGAATTGATAATGAGAGAGAAACAGCAGCAACGTGGAACATCCTTGATCGCTTTTAAGTCATTCACGGCGCTGGGACGTGAGTCCTCGGTAGCTGCTGGACAGAAGGTAGAAAGATGTTTCAAAAGAATTTGTAGCGAGAGAGTAAGATGTAGATCTCTCCCTGCTTTGAAAATATCACACCTTTGGAGCATAACAGCATGTTTCAACCCACACAGTTTGTCTGAAAATAGTAAGTGGTGTTCTAAGCCATTCCATCACTGTGGTACTAACCATATGCTGTCTTTTATTCTAGATTTTCTTCATCTTTTTTTTCTTTTTTGCTCTGGCCCTGCAGATAAATCCAATACTGAAACTCTAAACAGCTCTGGCTTGTCTGTGCATTACATGCTGGACAGGTTTTTTCAGTCGGACCTCGTGAGGTCTGTTATTTAGTTTGCAGTCTTATGCGGATGGACTTCTGAGTGGCTGCCATGCAGAAAACCTGTCAACCATGTCTCCGTTTTCATCTGCGCTCTACAAACAGAGCAACACAAGTTTACAGCAAAATCAGCATGTTTGCACATGTTCTGGCTCCGTTGCAAAAGCAAACTGTCAGTTTATCATCTGTTTGTGCATGCGTGTTCGGCTGGGGACGTTGGATATTTGTTACAGTGGGTCGTTTATGACATTCCCACAGAGCAGGAGAGAGTGATGCAAAGCACTCTTGCATCTACACATTTTGGCACAAAAAAATGTCTTTGGGGAAAAAAAAAAGGGAAACAGTTTCTCCTGCTTTAAGTATAATTATAGCATCATTTTAACTAACCTATGTGCATGACCTATGTAGCGGTAGCAGTAGGAAATGATTGAACAACCTCCCTCGCTTGGACTGAGCATACTCAAAAATCAAACAGACCACTCGTCTCCTTGTGGACATTTGAAGGTTGCCCACGAAGGGAAGAGACATCTTTAGTGTTTTTCACAAACTCACAAAGCCTTTCACTCATGCCATCAAGCTGCTTGGGTGGGTCTGACAGCCTCCCCATCATTAAGGCTTTAAACTTCCACCACTGCTGAATGTCAGACAGACAAGAACAAACCAAAGAAAAGTGAAATAGAAACAAAGGGGAAGTGAGCTGATTATGATGCAGAAATAGCCAGAGACGACTGTTAGAATCCATCAATCTCCTTCTAATGATTAAGTGACACAAAGCTTCATGAAAATAGCTCTCTGCAACACTTTTACTGCAGTGAAATCACAGCGAGACAGATCAGGATAATTCTTCACGAGCCAATTTGGACTCTTTGCACTGCTGCATTTTCGCTGGACAAACCAAGTGGCTCCACTTTCCTTCACTGTGTGCTAACCTTGACTCTGGCCATAAGCCTCATCACACCTGCTCAGGAACTGGGCAAAGAAAGACCTCACCACCTGCCTGCAACCTAGAGCTCGCAGCCAGTCTGGCAACGGCTACAAGAGGCAACCTTGGGATGGAGCACAGCGAGACATTGATGACAGAGACACACAGAACCTCCAGCCAGAGTACACAAACCTTTCCCCTCAACCTCTTTAATTAGGCAGACAGCAACACCCTCAGCTGCTCCAGGTGACATGGACAGATTTCGTTGTTAAATTAAACGTTCTTTTTAAAAGTCCTTTTGATATTGCAGAATTTATACACACAATACTTCAGCTCAGTGAAAGAGGATGTTCTGAAAGTTAATTTTATTATGACCACCTTTACTCTTCGTCTTCTTTTTTTTTAAATCCTGTGCTATCTGGGAGCTTTTACAAACAGAATTATGATAACACTGCTTTGCTGAACACATTTTGCTTTTCCAAAATCAGCTCTATAAATTCTCTATAGGCTCTTCTTGTTTAGGGTTTATCTGATTATTTCTTTATTTCTATTCATGTTATTTCAGTTATTACATTATATGTGGTATACAGTATAACAATGTCGAAGGCAGGAAAGGCTGGAGGAAAAATAAAAGGGAGGTGGTGGGGGGGGACGTAATAGGGGGTTAGAGTACAAATAGAAATGCACAATGTTTCGCCAACTGCCACTGTGTGTGAAAATGCACAGGTACATACATCAGCAATCTTCTTTTGGTGTGTGTGTGTGTGTGTGTGACAGAGAGAGAAAGAAAGCGAGAGTGTGTCTTTGTTACGAAATATACTTGAAAATGAGGGTGGGAAGCCTCAATCAGGCCATTTGCAGCCCCCAAGAGTACTGAAGATGTAAGGCCACACTCTCAGGCCTCCCAGAACCGCTCAGTACCTGGCAGAGACCGCCCCCTGCTTCCCCGACATGGAAGAGATCCAAGCCACCCCAAATCACCAAGGGAGTGGGTTAATGACCATGTCAGCTTATCCAACCACACGCTCTGGGGGGTAGCAGCATCCAGTGGAGAGTGGTGGAGAGGGTGAACACCTCCCTTGATGACTACAGTGACATTAAAAACAAGGAGCAGGTCACCAGCCAGCAGAGGCACATGATGGGGTCTACCCACTGAGACCTACGTGACCCACAACCCTCTGTCTTGTTTCTTTATGTTGTTATGGGTTCTCAATAATGACACCGTTACTTGAAGAGAAGGCTTTTTATACTTTGGAGTGTGGATATCAGTCCAAAGTCTTGGGGCTGATCTGCACGCTGAGCCACAATAACAGCCATCTATTCAATTACAACTACAGTTGCTCCCTCACCTGGGCACCCCACCCCACCCTATGGGCCTGCGGGCACCCACGAGCCGCCAAGGCACAGACCAGAATTCCCAGTGTGGGCCAACCCATCTCACACAGCGAGTCTGCCAAAGGGGCACAGACCAACCCCACACCACACTGGTTAAATGCTTTCTCTAAATCTAAAGAGACAGCAGTGGTTTCTAATTTGTTGATAGAGCAATAGTTCATTATATTTGTTAGTCTACAACCACCTTTATTTTTCAGCCAGCTCTCTCCTAAGAAACCTTTCTTGTAATTTCTTTAAGTAGCCTTCAGTATTCAATCCATGTATGCTTTTACTAAGTTAGTGCTGTGTTTGGAATCATTGTCCTGCTGAAAAATGAAGAAAATTAGATGCTTTCCAGATGGTATTCCAAAATCCTTTTCAGGTTAAATGCTTTTTATCAATTTAACAAGATCTCTAACATCATTGGCTGAAATAAACCCCCAAACCATGACAGTACCTCCACTGTGTTTACGTATGGCTGTAGAAACTCACTGTTTATCTCCAGAGATCCTCTATATATATTGGTGAACTTATTAGTGTACATATTTTTTGAAACAAAAAAAAATTAAATGTAGATTTTTCACTCTATAAGACTTGTTGCCACTGATTTTTGGTCCAATTCAAACTTTTCTCCCTGTTCTGTCCTCTCCTAAAAATTTGCTTCCTCTCCTAAAACATTGTGTATCTATGGATAGTATGTCATTTAAAGATCAATAAAAAGCCAAATACCATTTCAGAATATTCAAAGGTTTCTATTAAAGATAAATAAAATGGTTCATAAAATTATAGCATCTAAGATAAACATAATGGTAAAAATTATTTTGAGGAGCCAAATGTGAAACTAAATATCACTTTATTGTTTTCAGCACAGATTTACATAAAAAGTGTAGGCAGGTGAAAGAGTTAACAATTGATTTAAATATATACATGTAAAAAAGAATTAATTTAACTAAATCCACCTACCAAATTCTGCAGATAGTTTTAACAAATAGGTTACAGTGTATTAATTAGTGAGTTTTAGAGGTGTTGGTAGATGATTTGCTGCTCAACTTTAATCAGGGCTAGCTCTTTCACCTGCCTACACTTTTTATGTAGATCTGTGCTGAAAATAATATGGTGATATTTATTGTCACATTTGGCTCCTCAAAATATTTTCAACTGTTGTTTACCATTATTTTTAGCTGCTATGGTTAAACTGCTATCATTTTATGAACGGTTTTATTAATTTTATCTTTAATAGACACCTTGAAATATTTTAAAACTGTGGGGTTTATAATATTCTTTGGGTTTTTGATTATTATCTTTAGAGGATGTACTGTCCATACAAGCCCACTAGCCAATTATTCCATGTCCCAGTGACACTGAAGAGAAGTGTGCTTGGTGTGTCTCCCCCTTCAGTAATTCCTCTTTTTAGTACACTTTACCCCTTCCACATCGATCCACTAGCTGGTCCCACAGCCATTTGTTCTGCAGCTGAAAGAAAGCCTGCATTTTGCAGACTGCAGTTTTCTTTAAAGCCTGACAACTAGGGTGACCTTGACTTTACCCTCATCCAGTCTCTGCCTGCTTCAGACCTCCCAGACAGAGAGCCCTAAATGCAAAACTACACCTACACGTTTCTAATAAACATCTTCCTCCAAATTTGACCTTTCCAGTGCAGAGTTTGCCACACAACACACGAAGAGGCAGGAGGAAAATGATAGGCTCCCCAGAGTTTGTAAATATCATACCATTCACTGCGAGGCATATGAAAGACAAGCAAATAATGATGCAATAGTTTTTAGCCTCTCTCTGAACTATGGAAACCCAGAATCCAAAGCACCATTAAACTCATAGGGCTTCATAAAATTAATCTTTACTGAGTCTTCACAGTTTAACAGTTGGCTGATTATTCTTTAAATTTTAATTTTTAAGATTAGTGAAAAAAAAGTAATTGAATATCTTGTTTTGTTCAACTCGTTTTACCTCAAAGATATTCCACTAGAAAGAATACAAAGACAAACAATTTTGTTTGATTTAACAATCAATCACTATTAGAACGGAAGATAATTTTCCATCAGTCTACTAATCTATTTGCTGTAATTGTTACAGATCAGTGTTTTAGTAAGGAATGTCCAGGAAGAGGTTCAGTCGGCACAGCTTTCTTGCAAGGGTCAATGCTCCATCAAAAGGACATTTAACACCAATGATATGAAATCATTGGTGTTATTTGTGAGTTGTGTCATGTGTGATTTGTGCTTACATATATTTTGAAGTAATCTATATTTTTACTCTAAAGCCAAGGTCAGAAACAGGTATGTTTAAAGAAACAACAGTCTATGAATATTAATACTTTCACTGCAACTCACTTTGAGTGATAATGGCTCCATCGCTGTGCTATGACTTATAATACTAAATGTCAGTCCTAGTAAGTCTCATACAGTGAAAGCTAAGATGTGTGTTTTCAGTCTCCCCTTTGGCTGCTGAGTTGACATTAGCTAACATTTAAAATTCATAGACTGAAAGGCTGCAGCTCATGGTGCTCAAGATGCTGATGTGATATGCCTAAAGGTGTTTTACTCTACGCTAATGTCAGATCTTTGTTTCTTGGTTTTTTGTTAGTCTGTTGTCACCAGAATGGACGCTCAAGACATTTCTTAAAGCAAAAATTTAAAAAAAAAGAAACAATATTTGTTTGTTTTTTTCAAGCTTCATACTGCTAACCTTAGTTTGGCTCTTTGCAAGCATCTGCACGGACAGCATGCTAACGCAAAGCTAGCCAAGAACCCAGAGTGATGTTAAAGTTGAGTTTTTGCCGACTCCAGCCCAGCAGTCAAAGTCTGATCTTCAACAGGTAACACAGGCAGTGATGAGCAGTCAGGTTTGTAGCCTCCATTTTTACCTGTTCATGTTTCTAAAGTAGAATTACTGTGGCGATCGCTTTGAAGTCTCTTTTCGACTGGTTTTCATTTGTTGGCTCTGTTCAAACATAAATACTAAAAGAAGGACCCCATGTGCGGTCTCATTAGGTCAGGGATTTGTGTTGGTGTGTAGGACTAAAGATTATACTGTTAACTGGTAATTATGAGACAGCGCCCTTTACGACATTTTATGGAGTAATAAGAAAGTAATGTAATCAGTGTTACTTTTAAGAAAACTGTGGGTGTAATAATTATATTTGTTGATTAACGACCCTAACACTGGTACTGAGCAGAGTTCTCAAAAGAATGGATTCTTGGACACTAATTGGTACTGAAATCTATTATTACATTAAATACCCATTAGCAAAAGTATTGATGGCAGCTAATTGCAAGAACAGTAGCACAGCAGCTTGGTGAATCAAGAGGGACACCCTGGGCTTCATGAAGAGTTTCATAAGGTCAGTAAAGCTCTTCTAAATAACATTCAATTTTTTAAACTTATCATATACAGGGAGTGCAGAATTATTAGGCAAGTTGTATTTTTGAGGAATAATTTTATTATTGAACAACAACCATGTTCTCAATGAACCCAAAAAACTCATTAATATCAAAGCTGAATGTTTTTGGAAGTAGTTTTTAGTTTGTTTTTAGTTTTAGCTGTTTTAGGGGGATATCTGTGTGTGCAGGTGACTATTACTGTGCATAATTATTAGACAACTTAACAAAAAACAAATATATACCCATTTCAATTATTTATTTTTACCAGTGAAACCAATATAACATCTCCACATTCACAAATATACATTTCTGACATTCAAAAACAAAACAAAAACAAATCAGCGACCAATATAGCCACCTTTCTTTGCAAGGACACTCAAAAGCCTGCCATCCATGGATTCTGTCAGTGTTTTGATCTGTTCACCATCAACATTGCGTGCAGCAGCAACCACAGCCTCCCAGACACTGTTCAGAGAGGTGTACTGTTTTCCCTCCTTGTAAATCTCACATTTGATGATTGACCTCAGGTTCTCAATGGGGTTCAGATCAGATGAACAAGGTGGCCATGTCATTAGTTTTTCTTCTTTTATACCCTTTCTTGCCAGCCGCGCTGTGGAGTACGTGGACGCGTGTGATGGAGCATTGTCCTGCATGAAAATCATGTTTTTCTTGAAGGATGCAGACTTCTTCCTGTACCACTGCTTGAAGAAGGTGTCTTCCAGAAACTGGCAGTAGGACTGGGAGTTGAGCTTGACTCCATCCTCAACCCGAAAAGGCCCCACAAGCTCATCTTTGATGATACCAGCCCAAACCAGTACTCCACCTCCACCTTGCTGGCGTCTGAGTCGGACTGGAGCTCTCTGCCCTTTACCAATCCAGCCACGGGCCCATCCATCTGGCCCATCAAGACTCACTCTCATTTCATCAGTCCATAAAACCTTAGAAAAATCAGTCTTGAGATATTTCTTGGCCCAGTCTTGACGTTTCAGCTTGTGTGTCTTGTTCAGTGGTGGTCGTCTTTCAGCCTTTCTTACCTTGGCCATGTCTCTGAGTATTGCACACCTTATGCTCTTGGGCACTCCAGTGATGTTGCAGCTCTGAAATATGGCCAAACTGGTGGCAAGTGGCATCTTGGCAGCTGCACGCTTGACTTTTCTCAGTTCATGGGCAGTTATTTTGCGCCTTGGTTTTTTCACACGCTTCTTGCGACCCTGTTGACTATTTTGAATGAAACGCTTGATTGTTCGATGATCACGCTTCAGAAGCTTTGCAATTTTGAGACTGCTGCATCCCTCTGCAAGATATCTCACTATTTTGACTTTTCTGAGCCTGTCAAGTCCTTCTTTTGACCCATTTTGCCAAAGGAAAGGACGTTGCCTAATAATTATGCACACCTGATATAGGGTGTTGATGTCATTAGACCACACCCCTTCTCATTACAGAGATGCACATCACCTAATATGCTTAATTGGTAGTAGGCTTTTGAGCCTATACAGCTTGGAGTAAGACAACATGCATGAAGCGGATGATGTGGACAAAATACTCATTTGCCTAATAATTCTGCACTTCCTGTATGTTAACCTGGCCAGCCAAACGTTAGATGTTTAACTATTAGCAATAAACCACATTAACATTTTATAAGTTATAAAAGTATAAAAGTAGTCAGTAAAGTTCTTCAAATTAAAATTAAATTACTTAACTGTTATCATAGGGTGACCAAGTCCGGGTTTTCCTATAGGGCTATAGAGAACCCATATGTGTGACGTCATCCCCGAGCTGCTACTTTGTGAGTTGTTGTTCAGCGCTCACAGACGGGACAGACAGCGCACAGGAGCGCCTGGTGATGTTTGAAAGATGCCAAAGCGCAAATGCAGCTTTTCAGACGAACTGCAAAAGAAATTTCCCTCGTACTGTCCCGGTACTGGTAATTTTTCTTATACAGATGAGGCCTTACTTTTGTACCATTATTTAATTCCAGAGGTTTTTAAGTTAATTATTTGCCCTTGTTGACTTGTAAAAGCCTATATGACATTTTTTGTTTCACCATTCATTAACCGCACAGAGAAGGCATCGTTTACATATGTTAAAATTTTCGTTAAGCAAACAGTATTATTAAAGTTCTTCATGACTGGGCCAAGTGTCCTCTTATGCATTAACCTGCATTTTATAAGTTATCAATATAGGAGCAGCTAGCAACTTTGGCTAATTCACAAAATGTTAACATGGGAGCTAGGCAGCAAACATTATTTTCCTGGGTACTGGTTTGAAATTCTAGTGCACAGAAATATCAATCATTAGTGTTTTTTAAATATCACAACAATACAAAGTAGCAAACCGTCTTTGGCTAATTGAACATACAACTGTTTCCAATGCAAATTTTAACAAACTTTCTTGGCATAGTTTGACTATAGTTTAGAACTGTGTATGAAAATCCCTGTAATTCCTATTGAGCCCAATCAATTAAAGCTGAAAGTCTGAGCTTCAATAGCATCTTAATTGCTTAATTTCAAATCTATTGTAGTGGTGTACATGGCCAACATTGTGAAAAGTGTGGCACTGTCCGTTGTACATTTCTGGACTTCATTGTATAATCTTGCGACTGTAGAGATTCCTAAGTGTCCCACTTCAATTAGGATGGGGCAGAAGGCTGAATTTTAGTTTTATATGCTTTGATGTAAAAGGACTTTCGCCTTTTTCGAACTCCCATTTTTTACTTCAAGGCGCTTATAGAAGTGCTTTTAGTGGAGCACTCTCTAATTAACAGCAAATAGCGGCTGTGGCTGAGACGCTTTTCTTGGCGGCCGTGATATATGCCCCTGAAGTGTTGGCCTTCCCCCAAATGCGGAACGTTTTAGAAACACCTGACTCATATTCAAATGATTATGTCTATCATTGCGCTGAGATACAAGAACTACTTAGAGTTGATACCTTGGGAGGAAGAAATCATTGGAAACGTAGCAGAGACAGCCGCATGCTTGTGTGCCAAAACTTTAAAGGAGAAAGATGGCTTACTCAGTTTTTATTGAAAATGAACGAGGCAATTTCACATGACTGATAAGGTGAAAGGGGCTCCTCTGGTTTATATATTGCAATATTATACACTGTATTCTCACACAGTTATAGCAACATGTTCAAATCTCACAGTCACAGCGCCCGGGTCTCAGCCTCTCATTCATTGGTTGAGTCAGCAGGTCACATTCTTTTTAATGATAACACTTTAATCCCATTTAATTCTATAATCACAGTTAATAAATGGCCCTCAACACCTAAGGTTGGTGTAAGGGATTTGAAAGCAGCACCTAGCTTTACATCAAGCAACATGGGGGCAACGAGCTGATGTTGAGATCAGAAGTGTCTTTTATATCAGTGGAGAGATTAGCTTGCTTTCTTAGCAGTTTTCTCAACGATGTGTAATCAAAGGGCGATGACTGCAAGAGAGGGATTAACGTGGTGTTTTACTTGTAACTCGGAGATTGCCAGAGTGCATTTATTCAGATTTGGTTTTTCCTCCCATTCTTTAATACCTTCACTCACATCCATGTTTGCCAGCATGTCACAATATGTCATCCCTGGGTTTTCACTGAGTCATCTGCAACATTGATTGAGACTCTTCTGTTTATTGCTGACAGCCTTCTTTTATATGCTGCTGGCGATCTGTCATCCATTCTCTCCCTCTCCCACTACTTCTTATCTCCCATGGTAAAACGTCCTACCCTTTTCTTAAATTCGATATCATGCAAAGACTTGAGATTCTATAATACATCGAACTGCTGGTTTTCTCAGAACTCTCTATTGGAGAGGGGAGAAACGGATGGACAATCTCCAGTTCTCCATGGGGAGGCAATGTGGCCACCCTTAATTCCTCTACAGGCAGCAAAATGTTGTTCTAACAAATCCCCAAATGCACCTACTTTTTTTCTTGCTCTTTCAGTGAATCCTTTTTGCTTTTTATTGTTTTTTTTTCCTGTATGAAAATGCAGCTTTGTGGCTGGCAGGGTGCTCACTGCCAGCCTGTCTTTGAACAGCTTGCTTGCCCTGGGCCTGTCCAAGATGCCATTGTCTGTCTGTGTGTGTGTGTGTTGTGTTTTTTTTAAATTTTATTATTTTGTTCTTTTCTTTCCTGTCTGCTTGCCCGCCTGTCTCTCTTTACACTAGTGATGAGCAAGTTGTTGCCTCTAAACAGACTCCAGTGCAGAAATCCCAGGAGAAGAGGCAGCCAGCAAGGAGCACAGAAACTGATACATGTACGAGCAATCTCACTGATGAATCAGATTAGGCATGACAACACATACAGTCAAGTAAACAAGCATACACTCAGAGGCTGCAATACATACACTCACTTTTAAAAGCCACCAGTGGTAGCAATACAGAGATGATCGCTGTTTGTTTACAGGGCTCCTTTAACGGTATAAATATTTTGGTTCATGTATGCTATCATAAACCTAGATGGTTCAATGAAACACATTGATTGGATATGTTTAGGAGAGCAGAGCTGGCAGAGGGTCTGATATTCTAGTCATAAGGAAAGATTTGCCATAGGGTTAATTTATCTGCAGTGCAGTATTGATGGAGAAGTCCTATAGACGATAAATCCTGAGTGGTTGTTACAGCATAAAATGATAATGGCCCGGGCGTAGCATTCTCCGCAGCATCTCAAAACAAATTTGTAGGGACGCTCAGTCAGCTCTCGTACGAGTAAACAAAACTTGGCCTGATGCAGCAGTATGCAAATACTTCTCTTATGAAGCTTTTACATCATGTCAAATGAAAAACGAAGGGAATAAAAGAAAGGTTCAGGTGGGTGGGTGGGCGCCAACCACAGAAGAGGCACATTCTGTTTTGTGTTTGTCTGTAGAAACCTCCATTTAAGAACATGGTAGGTGAACTAAAGCAAGCCAATTAATTGATTATGATTCTAGAAGGGAACCATGACCACTTAAATAACAATTTAATCATAGTAATTTGATCAAGAGAGAAGAGAAAGCCTTCTACCTTCTCAGCATATGTTCAGTTTTATTGCAAGGCTTCTTAAATCTTGTAAAAAGCACTCAGGATGACCTCGCTGTTGAAAAATGCTATATACAGAACCCACGCTTGCCTTGGCTTTTTATATAGTTAGCTATTCAGAAGAATAACATAAGAACGTTTTACTAGATGGTTATTCATCGTACAAAGAGTAGTGGTCTACAGTCTCCTCTAAATTACAAATTATTTTCTTTTAAAGGTAAACAGCTAACCTGCGTGTTTACTGTGCTTCTGTACAGCTAGTGGTAATACAATTTGCAAAGCTGATACCTGAATGGAACTGTGCACACAGAGATCTTTGACTTTCACATTATAACTGCTTCCCACGGCTGCTTTTCTTCAGACAATATGTTCTTACCACACCGATGAGTTATGCAAGCTAGCCCTGAACTGTAGTATATTTTACTACGGTATCTAGTTGTGAATGGCACAATATACTGTACCTGAAGTATCAAGTATGCATAATGACCGATTTTTAAAAACTTTGTTATGACTGTGCAATTGTAATTGTGATGCATTAGCATTTGAGCAGCAGTCTAATTACTTGATAGTTTATTTCGCTGTTCATTTATATTAAATGAAAAATTCTAAAATACAGAAAAGAAGTAACAATAACTATAAAAACACCCGAATATCTATTATATCTAATTTTATTTAAAAGTACAAAGTTAACACTTTTTTCAAGGTATTTTTTTTTTAAGTTTAGGGATGCATAAAATATCTGTACCATACTGACATTTGGAAGTTGAATAACTATACTAGATCGAACCAGCAGAGCGTTCACAGGCACTGTATCAAAAGCGGTGTTAATGAAGAGCAGCACAGAGGTTTCTCTTTCTGTGCAACAATTGTGCAAGCTCGTCACTTTCCCATTGCGATAACGACACTCCACGAACATCATTGTCTGCTTAAAGGAAGAAAAAAAAAAATCCATTCAGCAGTGGGATTACTCAGACTGAAATCATAAAACTAAGCCACCGAGCTGATTCCCATTTCCCCCAGCAATCAGCTAGCTGGATCTGCTCTGCGTCATGATCCTCTCTCAACAGGCACTGACCTTGATGGATTGGAGCAACATTATGACACGCAGACACCAGTGCCTGCACACCGGTTCTGTTCGAACTCAGCCACCAGTCTGCCACAGATTAAACTCTATCTGTCGACAATCATTGGTTAATAGAACTACTACAGCAGGTAGAAGCAGCGGGTTTTACCACATAGCAGACAGTGGGTGCCATTTTTGGCATGATTGCCCCCGTGGGAGACGGTCCATTCCTGTTTCAATGTATAATGGCCCGATAGGAGGCAGCTGCAGAGTGAAGTCCAGCAGCTTCCCTGAATGCCTCATGACTCATCTATATTGGCAGAGCTAGCTGGATTATTTCAATTAGCTCTAACAAAAAAACAATCCCACGCTGAGATTGTCACTGAAACAAGGGGCAAAACTGAGCACGCTGCTGCTTTGAAGGTTAGCTTCTGCAAAAGCTACATTTTTCCCCTCTTTGTAGAAAAAAAAAGCCAAGGCAGAAAAATGAATGATGATGATTATCGTCGCGTGTTGAGGAGGAAAGAGCTCAACATAAAAAAGAAAGAAAAAATCATTAACGGGAACAAAGACAGGAACAGAATAACATCAAACAGATTACTGCCCCGCATCCTTATTATTGTTTACAGGGAGAAAGCAATTAAAAACGCAACCATTAATATGCCTCACACGTGATGTGCAATGAGTGTTCTAAGCTTTTCTTAAAAGCTGAAGCATATTCCAGCACTTTGAACGGAAACGTATTTCGATATAGTCCCAGAATTGTAAAGGGAGGAAATTTGCAGTTCAAGAATTAAATTAGACACAGCAAATTATTACTAAAAGCTATTCTGTTTTAAACTATGACTCTGGGATCAAATTAGATTCATAAAAAACAAGTGAAACTAACAGTCATTGAGGGGATATTGTGAGGCAAAGAGAAGCCAATATCTAAATGAATGTTAACGAGCAGAATCCAATTCAGGAACTGATTGCCTTATAAGCAGGCGGCAGCAGGCAGGGGTGCAGGCTGGAGAGGAGCAAGCGAGCAGAGGAGATGCATGGCATAATAGCCACTCATCTATTCATGGTAATTGTGTTTCCCCTACTACAAGGACTGGTGGACCTTTCATTTTCTCCTCAGGCAATGGACGTGATAGAGGAACGGAGGGGTTTTGGGTTGTTAGGAGAGGATTAAAAGGGCTGCATCATCAGTGGTCTCTTCAAATGGCTGCTCACACTCAGACCTCTCGCTACCTTGGGCTCTTGGCCAGCTTCAATACACAAAGATTTTCAAACGAGACAGCATCAGACGTTGCAACCAAACAATGCCAAATAGGGCTCTTCAAATAGGCAGGGTTGCTGCTATGTCTCATAGGCCTTAGGTGATCCCAAACTGAGTGAGTATAGGAAAAAAGAAAGAAAAAAGAAAGAAGGTTTGGTTCCAAAATTAGCTATGGTGAGTCAAACGCATACTTAAAAAACACCAGTATTAGCAAAAACCTGAAAGTCTTAGATAATAAATTATAGACGGATTAAATGTTTCTTGATTTTATCACTTCACTGATAAAGTGGAGCTTTTTCTCTGCAACTGAAAAATAAATGTGTAAAAAAGGAACACATTAATTTAAACCTGATAAAAAAAAGAGCTAAGAGGACCTGCAGAGTTCTGGAGGTTAACGCTTTTTACGCTACACATCAGTCATTCGACACTGAAACATTGGCAGCACAAAGACACAAAGATATCCCGACTGTAAGTATTATAAACAAACTACAGAGACTACATTTCCCATAATGCTAGATGTTCTGTTAACCTAGCCTGACAAGTGCACAATTTTTATTACACATAATGATCTTGCCTCTCAGCCAAAGATAACTCAAAGCATGTATTTAGATGCAACTAGTGTTCAAGAAGACTGCTAAATAAACTTTGGTATATAATAAAATAAGTCCTTTTAATATCTGCTGTTTTAGTCTGCTACTACTGCAAGCGAAAAAAAAAGGACTTGAGGTAGAGTGTAAGTGTAGGCGGTGATATAATGAGCATGCCTATACACTGAGGCTCAGAGGCTCACCTGCTCTAATATAGTGTTGATCCTATCCACCTCGCAGTCAATCACATAGCGCTTCTCCTGCCTCCTGTCCATCTCCTCAATGATGCGCTTGAACTCGGCTGCGTCCGTTGTGCTGCTAACAGAGCGAGCGGTCACCTGCCAGTTGTTAGCGACTGCTGCCTCCATGATGGCCTGCAGTATGGAGAAACCTACAGGGAGAGAGAGAGTGAGAGCGCGTAACTCAGAGGATTAAACAAAAAAATCGACCAGCACACATCAAGAGTTATGCAGAGCCGAGTGGCTTCTAATTTATTCTGGAGAGGTTTTTGCTTGAATCCAGAGGTTAAAGGCCATCTCATTACAATCTAAAATAGCATTACAAAGTCTGCAAGCCCACTAAAATATTTTCTAGAGTCTAGACTTTGTGTGCCTGTGTGTATGTGTGTTTAATTCACATTTGCATATTGACAAGGCAGTATCATAATGAAGTGAAAGGACAGGAATCGTATCTCCATATTATTAAAAGATCAGTGGGTGATGTTATTGCACTTGGCATCAATTAAATTATGGCATTTAGCTCAGCCACATGTTAACTTTGACAGTGCGGTGAAACACATTGCAGCCTGTGTCTCCTTGGAGGATCCTGCCAACTCATTTTAAGATAAAGACAATGAAAGATTTATCCAAGCCAGTGGTAGCAAGTGATCATTATAATACTAGAAGAATGGAAAATGAGCCCTTCTAATGATTAATTCACACATGAAATATTTTCATTTAACAGAGTGCTCAGAAACACTATGGTCAAATCACATACCACACAATGAATAATGTAACCATATTTCTGGAGGGATAGATTGCATGTAGGACAAGCTGAAATAAAAATGGCTTAAATCGTCTCCAGTGTATAACAAATGGGCATGAACGTGATGAAGATTGTGAAAATCAAACATCATTAGGCCAAGCAGAATGCAGTCATAACATGTGCAATAAGCTTATTTTTCAAATTTTTTTATAATATTCACATGATCTGTCATGTGCGTAGCTGATACAGAAAGGGAAACAAGGAGAAAAAATAATCTTTCAGCAACAGCATGCCCTGGCAAACATGTAGACAAATATAGATTTTGTTTCTGTGCAACATCATCACAGCGATGTTGGGGGCAAAAAGTAACTCTTCAAGGCAGCGGAGCCAGGCTCCAAAGCAGAGACAAGGATGAAAAAAAAGATGGATGGGAAATGTTAAATAATCCAAGGGAATCATGTGCCTATGCTAAGAACAGAAGAGGAATATGAACCCAGACCACTAAATGAATTCCTGTCGGTCCTAAAGCCAGCAAGGTTCTTTACAGTGCTTGGACCCTTATTCTCAATATGGTTAATCCTTTGGACATATCCCAAACTTTAGCTTTTGTACACAAAGACAAACAACATAACTGTATGCACATCAGCATTCTCACATTACAAAGAATAAGTTCATTAATATAATTTATGGTCAGAATTACCGAGGCTTCTTGTATCATCAATAACAATCCCAGATTTAACTGACTATCACAGCTAGCTAACAGCCCATGTTGCTTCTTTTTATAATTAGTTAGTGTTTATTTTGTTGGCTTAAGTTTTGTTTTTGGTGCTATAAACATTAAAACATTATTGAATTGATTTGAACTCAATGCCTACAGTACCTTATGTCTGGTACAGCATGCTTACAGGAGTTATAGCAGGTCGAGAAGTATGCTAACCTGCTAACTTTCAAATTAGCTTCTGCACACAAAGACAAACAACATAACTGTATGGGCATAAGCATTCCCACCATTACAAAGAATAAGTTCATTGATATAATTTATGGTCAGAATTACCGAGGCTTTTTGCATCATCAATAACAATCCCAGATTTAGCTGACTGTCTCACAGCTAGCTAACAGTCCATTTAGCTTCTCTTTATAATTAGGTTTAGTGTTTACTTTTTGGCTTAAGTTTTGCATTTGACACTGTAAACATTTAAACCTTATTGGATTGATTCGAATTGAATACCTACAGTACCTTATGTTTGGTACAATATGCTTACAGCAGTTGTGGCAAGTCGAGAAGCATTCTAACCTGCTAACCTTCACATTTACTAAATTAGCAACAAACATTAACACTAAACCCATGCTACGATATTGTTAAATAAGGAAATGACAGACACACTCAACATCCAACTAAAAACATTCAAAGCTTGCTAAATTCAAACCAAGAGCATGCCAACAATATATTTTTTATAGTTAGCTTCTTTTAGCCAAACTTTGGCAGGTTTAGTGCATGGGCCACTTCATTCAGACACCTGATACTTTTGCCTGCTAAACATAATTTTACATCAATATGGAAATGAAAGGCAAACAAACAGATTCAATTTTGATATGGCATTTTAATATGAAGTCTGGAAGAAATTACAGACAACATTATTAAGAAGTCAATAACAATGTTTAACTTCAATCTGGTGACCGACTGCCAGAGCGGTTTTCTCCTTTAAAAAAACCGAGCAGACTTTGTAACCATTAAAACCTGTCTGTGGAGGCTGTTATGGAAATTGTCTGACATAATATGAAATAAGTGGGAAAAGTAAACATTTTACTTTTATTTATTTATGTTTTTACTTTACCTTTGTTATTTATTTTGAGCTATTTTTCTGTACAACTTTATCTCTGTGAACCGGCTGCAGACAGCCAACAAAGCCTGCACAGAGACCAAAGAAGCAACAACAGCAGCTCTAACAAGGAAGCCTCTTTGTGATTCACTGCATTTGTCTTCTGCATGTCTTTTCTTTTTCATTTGGTCAAGTAGCTCTCTTTTTTTTTGTTGTTGTTATTTTTTGGATTTCCACGTACTTTGAGACTACTGTACCATGTGTGTCTGTGCTCCTGGTGTGCCAACATTGCTTTAGCACACAGCCACATCTCCACCAGACGACCTTTTGGCAAGCAGTACAGCAAGTAGTGGAGACCGACACACACTGTGTCATCTGTCCATAGGAGCGGTGGCATACTGCCTAGAGACATTAAGCTGCCAGATCTCAAGGTTATGTGGCAACCTGGTTATCAGGTGAAAGGGCTCTAAGGATTCAGCTCATAGCTTATGAATGTAACCTGTAGCAAAACACAGTTTACATACTACTGTATGTAAAGAGTGAGTCTAGCTAACAGGTCTTACCAGAATTAAAGGTCAAAAACTTTACACTGTAGTGAGTTAAAAACAATATGGATATAGATGTAATTTTCTAAACTATCATCATTTTTACATGAGTGGAGCAGAGCACTCATGTGCTAAACTTCCTCAGATCTCCTTTACCTAAAGCACAAGTTACAGAGTGAAGGTTTGAATAACATGGATGCATTATTCATTTTCCTGAGGCATATGCTCACAACCTCACCAACCACAAGCCAGCTGGATAGCATGGCAGTCTTCCCGGCAATAAAAAGCTTCTCACATTAAGAGATGTCACGCAGATTAACTGGGTCAAAATGGTCTCTGTTGGTTTGGGAACTGTTGAGAAGGCTGGTAAAGGTAAAAATGCCAGTGTATCATTTACCACACGCTAATCACATTGGGTGTACGACATGCCATGCATGTGGGTTAAAATGATAGGGTGCTCATTGTTTCAGGGCTGCGTGTATGTATTTGTTTAGGGTAGTGTAATCTGTGATTCCCGTGCTCCTTGAAAGGCACAATAGTATGTCTCAGAATAATTTTAAATGTTAGAAAAACTAAATTCTCACAGCGGGAATGATTTGGAAATTTGGGCTTTACATATGCAAGGATCTACAGTGTGCTGTCCAGAAAATGAAACAAACAAAAAAAATCCTATTTTCACTTTCGAGATGAAGTGGGAAGTGAAAAACATGAATTATGCTTTTATGTGGAGGAGGGATATACTGTCAATCAGATTACAATCAAATAGTTCTTTTATTTTGAAATTGCTGATTTGTGCAGCATTTTGTCTCCCCCTCTGCCTCTGGCAAACCCTGGACTGTGTGGGAACAATTGGATTCATTTAAGATTCACAGAAGATTCCATGCCTGCCTAGTTTTACATTTGTATGGAAATTAAGAGATGGAATCTAGTGGTGGTAAATAGTCTGTCCAAAAAAGGATTAGGCCTGCTTTTTGCTGCTGTTTTCTCAAAAGTCAGCATAAAAGTTTGCATGCATTCTGATTGGGACTATCAAAAAACCGAACAGTATCCTTTGAGCGCAACTTAATCTGACAGCCCTGAGAAGACTGATAGTTCCTTCTTCATCTCCACCAGCAAGTAAATATAATAAATGTCTTTGGTACTTCATGCAGCTCTTCCAAGATTACATCAGCCACTTACCTTTCTTGGACCAGAGTCCATCTCCAGATTCAGCCAATCAGTAAATTAATCTTCCTAAAGAGCACTGGAGACCCTCATAAATGCTTTTGTTACTAATATTTATTTCCAACATGGAGAAAATCCATAAATTCTATACACCTTCCTTTTTTTTTTCCACCAACAGGAACCCCACATCTGTGTTGCATCTGAAAATGTAATGCAGTCAACTACATAAATTATGGACGACAACAACAAGGCTTCCTTATCACCACCTATAAATCCCTGCAGTACAAATCCAGCGGCATGCAGCGGCTTCTGCTGCAAATGCTCCTCGGGGCTAATCATGCCATCGAGACAGGGAGACTTTTCACGCACCGCTTGCGACTCAAACACGGCGTACAGCGTAATAAAATGTGGACAACATCTATAAGCGTGGTGACTCTAACTACACATTCAAGATACAGCCCTTTTCACAAAAACATTGGTGCACATAAACATTTTATATAACTTTTAAATACTATAGAACTGCACAACCCACCATTTCATCAGCGCTCAAATGATAGATTATAAAACACTTTATTTCATCAAAATGTCTTTAAAATTTTATCACTACTCTTATGCAAACTCATTCTTTATATATAGTTATCTGATATTTTGTTCTGTATGTATGTGGGAAATGAACCTCTGTGCTTTGGGGCTGATGAACAACAATTCTGCGTCCTCGCCCTAAAGAACAAGGCGGTGACGTTAGCCACCAGTAATGCTGCAGTGGTTTTTTTTCCACTGATAAAGTGCACGAGTGTTTCTACTATATGTTGCCAGGATACGGGCCAAAATAAATGTTAACTCTGACAAATGAATACTGCAGCAAAAGAGAAAACACACGGCTGAATTCGTCAGTGTTGAAACATCCCTGAGCGCCATATACAGGTGAGGTCAATCAGAGATGTTTCATATTTGTATAGGCCTGATTATAACACATATATATATATATATATATATATATATATATATATATATATATATATATATATATATATATATATATATATATATACACACACATATATATATATATATATATATATATATATATACATATACATATATATATATACATATATATACATATATATATATATATATATATATGTTATAATCAGGCCTATACAAATATGAAACATCTCTGATTGAGGAAAATATTATATATATATTCCAACCAAAGTCTGAATATATAGTATGATCTTTTGAATATATAGAATGAAACTTGAAAATGTAGAATGAAACCTGAATATATAGAATGAAGCTTGAATATATAGAATGATCTTTTGAATATATAGAATGAAGCTTGAATATATAGAATGATCTTTTGAATATATAGAATGAAGCTTGAATATATAGAATGATCTTTTGAATATATAGAATGAAGCTTGAATATATAGAATGAAACTTGAATATATAGAATGATCTTTTGAATATATAGAATGAAACTTGAAAATGTAGAATGAAACCTGAATATATAGAATGAAGCTTGAATATATAGAATGATCTTTTGAATATATAGAATGAAGCTTGAATATATAGAATGATCTTTTGAATATATAGAATGAAGCTTGAATATTCAATTCAATTCAATTCAATCTTTATTGGCAGACTACATGTCCATAAAAACAAGACAAGAAACACACACACACACAACTCCCCCCCCCCCCCCCACACACACACACACACACACAACACAAGGTATACCATTAAATATATATATGTATATAAATAAGTATATAAAGCATTTGTAAAAATATAAAACCATAATATACATAAAACACAATTACTTAAAATAAATCAATAAATACACAAACACTTTAACCAGTGCTTTCTGAGACTGGATGAGTAACGGGAACCACTCACTGTCGGATCTGTAAGTGCTAAAATTATACTGTTACTCGAACCATCCAGTCGTTCTCTAAAACTGAACATTAACTTTCTTAAAAGTGCTTTAAAAGTCCAGACACCCACAGCTACAAACATCTGACTGGCACTACCACTTCTAGGTATCCTGCAAAGGATTCTCATCGCATCATTATATGCAACATGCAGCTTCTGCATGCTACATTGTTTGTAGGATGACCACAATATATAGAATGAAACTTGAATATATAGAATGATCTTTTGAATATATAGAATGAAGCTTGAATATATAGAATGATCTTTTGAATATATAGAATGAAGCTTGAATATATAGAATGAAACTTGAATATATAGAATGATCTTTTGAATATATAGAATGAAACTTGAATATATAGAATGATCTTTTGAAAATATAGAATGAAACTTGAATATATAGAATGATCTTTTGAAAATATAGAATGAAGCTTGAATATATAGAATGAAACTTGAATATATAGAATGATCTTTTGAAAAAATAGAATGAAACTTGAATATATAGAATGATCTTTTGAAAATATAGAATGAAGCTTGAATATATAGAATGAAACTTGAATATATAGAATGATCTTTTGAATATATAGAATGATCTTTTGAATATATAGAATGATCTTTTGAATATATAGAATGAAGCTTGAATATATAGAATGATCTTTTGAAAATATAGAATGAAACTTGAATATATAGAATGAAACTTGAATACAGTGGGGCAAAAAAGTATTTAGTCAGCCACCGATTGTGCAAGTTCCCCCACTTAAAATGATGACAGAGGTCAGTAATTTGCACCAGAGGTACACTTCAACTGTGAGAGACCGAATGTGAAAAAAAAATCCATGAATTCACATGGTAGGATTTGTAAAGAATTTATTCGTAAATCAGGGTGGAAAATAAGTATTTGGTCACCTCAAACAAGGAAGATCTCTGGCTCTCACAGACCTGTAACGTCTTCTGTAAGAAGCTTTTCTGTCCCCACTCGTTACCTGTATGAATGGCACCTGTTTG